>NC_133341.1:11527200-11827200 GCF_030506205.2 Paramisgurnus dabryanus
TAGATAAGACCCTTATGCCTCGTTTGGGATCGTTTAGAGTCCTTTGAAACGGCAATTTTAAATTGCATTAAAACTGTTAAGTGCTGGGGTCCATTAAAGTCCATTAAAATGAGAAAAATCCTGGAATGTTTTCCTCAAAAAACATAATTTCTTCTCGAGTGAACAAAGAAGGACATCAACATTTTGGATGACATGGTGGTTGAGTAAAGTATCTGTTTTTTTTTTTTTTAAGAAAATGGACTAATCCTTTAATATAAGAAAACAGAGCCTTATTGTCCAATTTTGCCATTATAAATTGTGTCTCTTTTCACTCCTTTTGCAGTTATAATCATGTGCGCCAAAGCAGACACAATACGAGATCTCATGCTGGCTGCTCATCGACGAAAATTAACCAGCGACAGCCACATCTTCTTCAACATCGAGCTCTTCAACTCATCTTCCTATGGTAACGCGCCAGTGTTGTGATTTCACTGCTTCACTTATGGTCCTTATAGACCGATTACAGAGCTTATCTCTATTCCCAACATGTGCCATAGTCAGACGAGATTGTTCCACTTTGACCCTTTAGCACAATGAAGCTATCTAGACTTAACTGAAAGAGAGGCCCGGCTCTTCTGTGTGATAGAGATTACATTCAAGAGAAACAGATTAAAACATTTGGCTCAACACAATAGTGCCTGGATATTGTCTGGTGTTCAGATCCAGGATGTTTCTCTGATGTTCCTGTGCATATCTAAAACCCTTATTGTTGCAGAGAAAGTAACGTGGATATGTAGATATTTCAGGCATTGTCATTACGTTTTATCAGCAAATGCAGGCAAAACATGTTGAAATAGTGCTAAACTGCCCTCTTTTTAAAGAATATTTTGGGGTATGGGCATGTTTAACCTAATAAATGTAGAAACTAGTGATGCACCGATGTATCGGCCGCCGATATTTATCGGCCGATTTTTTATGATTTTGAAACCATCGGCATATCGGCAGTAGCACGAGAAAGGTCGATACCGATTGTTTATTAATTAACTGCATAAAGAAATCCATTATATGTAAAAAATGAGTTAATGTTGTTAATAAAATTAATGCTGAATAGTAAAAACCACCTTTGAAGGTTGTTATCCTCTCTTATATTTGTTTTAGCTTAATTTGTGCCTCTCTCATTATGTTGGTCAGTTGAATGTTAATTAGATCCAATTCATGTTCAGTAAAAATTATTTGATGCAGAAATAAACTAGCTAATAGACCAACTGTATAGTATTGTATACAAGTGTTTATTATCGGTATCGGCATCGGTATCGGACAGAAGTTGTCTGTTTAAATCGGTATCGGACCAAAGAATTCCTATCGGTGCATCCCTAGTAGAAACCTCAACTGGACCTTTTTTTACTTTACAGGGGACGGATCCTGGAGGAGAGGTGACAAACATGACAATGAGGCCAAAGCTGCCTACAGCTTTCTTAACACCGTCACATTACTGAGGTCCACCAAGTCAGAGTTTAAGAAGTTCTCAGTAGAAATGAAAAGGTCACTACAGCAATCGAACATCCCTGTATGTGAAGACTGCAATGCTGTACGTGAGTCTTTAAAACAAAATTATTATATGTTTACCTCAGTGGTTCTCAAACTTTTTCAGCGTGCGGCCCCCTTGTGTACGGCGGATTCCTTTCGTGCCCCCCCAAAGAAAATTTGTTCTAAAACTCAACTTTTAATTAAACAAAACATATTGAATGATACAAAGTAGTGCTGTTGGTTGGTAGCCTTATTTTTTTTAGGTTTAATTGCACAGAATTCAATATAAATTTATTTATTTTATAAAATGACATAAAACTGGGGCCCCCCTGCCACTGTTTCGTGGCCCCCAGTTTAAGAATCACTGGTTTACCTAATCATTTATTGGATGGAAGGTTATATTGGCTTGATTCTTGCGAATCTTAATTTGCAAACATTTTCCATGTGAAACACTGTCTGATTCACAATCAATCAATTAATTTGCTGTGGTGTCTGAAAGATGCACGTCTGTTAGAATGAGATTAACCTAAACATTTCCAGTTCAATAAAAACTTGAGAACCACAGCCTATATAATATAAACATAGTCCTACTGACAGTATAGACGCAAAGTAGTCGGACAATCAAACGCATAAAAACTGCTTTCCCTACTGTTCTATTTCATGCATTTCATTGCCTGTGTCCTGTAAAGAGAGCACCCGATTCATTTAATAACCCAGTTTAAAGTTTGAATATAGTACATTTACACTTTAAGTGCTTTTGAATTGGGTGACTTGTGCTTAAAACAGGCTCCAGATGAATGCTCGTGCAGGAAGCATATTTTGGTCTGGTTCTTTGTCTCCAGCATGTCAGGTTCCTTTGAAAAGTCGTCAAAGCTTTTCTAGGGAAGACAGCGGGAGCTGTCTTTCCGAAACAAACAGTTGTGGACGAATCGAAGTGCCAAGGTTAATAACCTCAGTGGGGGCTCTGCCACATTTGACTGGCTCAATCGCTGTATCAACAGGAGCCACAAAAGGCTTGAGCTGGACCTTTGTGGTGACTGGACCATCCACCATACAGAACGAAAAGCATTCAGACGAAGCTCATTCCTATTCCAAATATGAACGTCAAGACTTGAAGTACACTTTACAGACAAGCCTGATAGGAGTTATGTACTGGATCACAAACTTGGCTTTTTCCTCGTAGCTTGTAGTATCTGCTCTTGGTGTGCAGAATTAATGAGCTGGATGAAGAGTGCTCACTTTATTCATTAAGTAAAGTGATACATTTTTTGGAATTGGCCTACAGTGAGTGGTGTTCTTATAAGCATCCGCACAGACTTTAGCAGTTCATGAAAGCTGCCAGGAAATGCAGGCATACTGCATCTTTTTGCAGAGAACCCCGCGTGCACTTAAAGCTGGATATCTGTTAAAATGGTAGAATGGTAACATTCTTGGAAACAAAGCGAAATATTAGAAGCACTATCAACATCACCTCCGACTACTCTTAACTAAATACTCCTAACTAAATATTACAGTCTTTAAAAAATGTGAGGGATTTTTATGCACCGATGACCAGTAGGTGGGTGTGTTGGATTACAGCACACTCATTAGCAACGTGTTTTATGGTTTGATGTAAAACAGAAAGAGTGCTTGATTAGATTTCTTGAAACGTTTTACATAAGAAACAGATACTTTCTAAAGAAGAGATTTTTCTGAAGAAAATATTTCATTCTTTAGCAACATCTCTTCAAAGGAACCTAAATCTGAAATGGTTTAGACAGACATTTTAGTATTATAGCACGGTAGTGTTGAATGCTTTAATCTGAGAAATGTTTCACGGGTATGGATTATTTTTCGATAAACGCACACCTGACCAGGCAAATGTCTTAAAGTGCACCTATTTCATTGCTAAAAAACAACGTTATTTTTAGGGCTGCAACTAACGATTATTTTAATAATCGATTAATCTGTCGATTATTTGTTCGATTAATCGAAGAATCGGATAAAAAACAAAAAACAAGAAAAGCATTCATTTCCAACCCCTTATTCAAATCAGACCTAAAATCTTTAGAAATTGCACAAACATGTTGCTCCTTGAACACACCTGAGCTGTTACAATAATAATAAAATAAAAATGAACTAACACAAAAAAATACACATGTATGCTTTACATCTGCCAAATATATAGACTTTTTTATGATGCATTTCCCATCAAGAGAGGATTCATCAAAAGAAGCCTCTCTTGATGGGATCCAAAAGATAGTATATGAGTACACTCTCAGAAATAAAAGTACAAAAGTTGTCACTGGACAGCACCCTTTCAAAAAGGTACACCTTTACCAAAAAGTGCATATTAGTACTTCAAAAGTACATATTGGCAGTTCAAAGATACATATTTGTACCTAAATGGCACATATTAGGACATTTTATAACGGGTAACAGCTTTGTACCTTATATTTGACTTTATGTGTTTTCTCTGATCGGATCTCTTTGTTAAAACTGTTCCATTTACATTTGGGCACATAAATGCGTCTTGTGAAAACGGAAAATGTCTTCTACTCCCGCGCAAAATGCAAATACACCATTCATTACTTCGGCTTAAAAAATGTAAGACGATGTTTATGCAACAACAGGCGGCACTTACTGTATGTGGTACTCTATGTTGGGCCGGGCACGCGCGTCTCCTTGCTCGGCATGAGCTTTTCCATGCATCTCTGTTCCAGTATGACAAAAAAAAAAAAACACTAGTTTCTAGAGTCTTTAAAAAATGAATCTCTAAACATTTTATTCACACAGATTTAGATTTGTTTTTTAAATGCCTGTCTGTTCATGTGTGTACACTGTAATCCAATCAGTGATTTATGCTCAATTCAAGCAATTTGTGGTTGAATTTGAACAAATGAAGTCTCAATGCTTTGCAGCTGAATCCAAGATGTATTTCTTTGCCTTTACTTAAACAAGAATTGCTTCAAAGTTATTAAAACATTAGTTCAGCCTAAAATAAGGGTCAGTACAGCACATTCATTAGTTAATATTACATCCAGTGCACTAAACTGCAAATGAATGGAAGGCCACCCAGAATTGCTTCTTTTCTTCTTAACAACCCTTATCTAGAACATGATATTCCCTCAACTGTTTTGCTGACCATTAAGGAGACCTAAAACCCATCAGGGTCTGAACAAACTGTGGCCGGTGGACTAATCTGAAACAAACAAAGGAAGTCACAGGCTTATTACGGACAGTTCGTTCTGCTCGAATCATCTCCATTTGATCAACAATAAAGGATGTCACTGAGTTCAAAACAGACACGGGGACAAAAGTTTGACTAAATCCATTTTACTGATGCCACGGGGAAATTCTCTTAATATTTTTGCGTTTATCGCATTGCTCCAATCCAATGCATAGTTTAACTAAAGATTTCAGAGTACAGCTAGATATAAAGTAATGTCTTTACTGTATATCCCTGTGAAGATTTTACTCATTGACGGCATCACAAAATAATCAGTCTATACATCTGGACTTTGTGTAAGGTTCAATCAACAACAACAACAAAATCCAGTCATAACAACTCAATTGTAAATGACGATAAGATGTACAAAATTTAGATAATGTCTGAACAGTGAGACTTTGGGGTTATTCCTCAAGCTGTGATACAATTACAGAGTTAACCACAACAACCACCCAAGCAACTCCAAATAAAAAGTTTGTAGACCACTTAAAGCAGAAACACATGCCCCTATATTGTAGTTGATACGCTCCTGTATTTCAAATTTTCTATAGCTATGCCTTAAAGGTATCGTTCACTTTAAAATGAAAATTCTGTCATCATTTACTCATCCTCATGTTGTTCTAAATCTGTATGAATTTCTTTTTTTTTTCTGATGAACACAAAAGAAGATATTTTGAGAAATTATGGTAAACACACAGCAGTAAGTGACCATAGACTTCCATAGTAGGAATAAAAAAATATGGTGGAATTTAATGGGTACCGTCAACTGTCTGCTTACCATCATTTCTCAAAACATTTTCTTAGTCATTTATCACAATACTTCAAAAATATTTTTTCCTACTATGGAAGTCAATGGTCACTTACTGCTGTGTGTTTACCATCATTTCTCAAAATATCTTCTTTTGTGTTCATCAGAGAAAAAAAATCATACAAGTTTAGAACAACATGAGAATGAGTAAAAGATGACAGAATTTTCTTTTTAAAGTAAACTATCCCTTTAACGTAAAAGCCACGCCTCATTTTACATTTACATTCATGCATTTGGTAGATATGTTCATCTAATCTGACATACAGTGCATACAAACCATCCTTTTATGTATGCATGTTTTCTAAGGATCAAGAACATGACTTTGCTTTATTTGCTAACACAATGTTCTACCAATTGTGCTAGGAGAAAATACATTAAATAATAATAAATACAGAAATAAAAATAATGTAATGCATACATAAATAAAAAAATATATGATTTTTAAAAATATTTGGTCCTCCATAAATGGCATTTTAAATGTTGCCTCATGCATGGCTTTTCTATCATTGCAGCATACCTGGTAGTGACAGTAAGACTGTGTTAGTAATTCTTCACCGGGGTGAGGAAACTGACATGCGGTTGCTCATTTTAGTGCCAGAGCCTGAAGTTAATCAGCCCAAATAAACAGGAACAGGCTTATTGGTAAAAACAGAGCGTCTACTGAACTCTTACTTATATTTACTCTAATGGAACAAGACTTTCTGCGTGATTCATTTGATTATTAATAAAAGCTGATGTTTGCAGTTCCCTCTCGTTTAAATGTGTTATTAAGAGAAGAAATTGTGAAATTATTTATTTTGTTACTCAAGAAAATCACGTTTTTTGCAAACTATGTTGGAAAACCACAAATCTCAACATGGGTTACAGGCATTTCAGACACGACACCTCTCCTTTAACTTCTAGGTTAAAATAATAGAAATGTAATCAAAATCTCCCCTATATCCGTTTCATGTCACATTCTTGAACTGAAGTGGCATCAGTTTCACATAAACTGTTACCAATAGTGCCTGATCTTAAATGTCAGTGGGATTTGTTTCGCAATGAAAAAGCATGAATGCTTTGAATGTCGAATGTCCAGTCCGATACGTTGTGTTGCTGAATCGCAAGCTGTGCTCCGTATGAAAACACGGCGGGGTTTGTTATGCTCCGAATGCTTGGAGATTTGACCTCTGTTCACGCTTCCAAAAATGAATATGTATATAAACAGTCATACGACTATATCAGCTTTTCCTGCTGTTTCACTCTTATTAGGCAGTTGAGGGTGAATGTAAATATACAGCAATCTTGGCAGTCGGTTATCAAATCTCCCTCGGGCAGGAGACTGGCTAAGTCCTGGGTTTTACTATTGTTTGCCTTGGGCAGTGCACATGCGGCATACAGCTCTGCGGCAGGAATAGACCGTTAATCCTTATAACAAACATCTATCAGTAGATGCTCTTTAGTATTCAGATGGCCTTTATTAGTTTTTAATTGGTTAACATTTCAATGAATAGCACAGTGATGTTGTTCTATTATGTCTATGGATCCTTACCTAATTCACTGTTGATGTAAGTAGACAATGTATGCCACCATTTGTGTGCAGTTCAATAAAGTCTTTCGGGAGAAATCCTTTCTCTGAAAATATGTGAATCAGTCTGATAAGTGAACCAAACTGAATGACCTTGAGGTGAAGATATTTCATCCAAATATGAAAATATTTCTAGAATGAAAAATCTCTAAAAAATGCAATTGTGTTATCTTTTCTTACATATACTTATATACATAAACAGTAGTAGGCAACAAGGCGAAGCTCCAACAAGCACATACATTCATCATTAAAGTAATCCAAATTTCTCCATTGTTAAAAACATTATTTTGTGTGTTTGGTATAATACAGTGTGTTTGTGTGGTTTATGGTTAAAAAACACATTGTTTTCCACATACTGTACATTATTGTTGCTCCATAAGTCCCTGCCTTCCTCAATCGTTCTGATTTTGTACAAAGCTTATCGTTCTGAAAAGCGCAGTGTCATCCGATTGGCCAGCTAATCTGTCTGTTGTGACTGGCCTGAATACCTCTGACGTCAGCCGGAAATGTGACGATCTTTACCATGTTTTGAAGATTAGCTCACAATGCAATGACAGGAGTTAGTAGGCTATAGCAATAAGTATGTTAAGTACTGTTGTGTATTATTATATTGTGTACTTGTGTACACACCGATCATATTTTTGAAATTTAAATATGACTCGACAACATTGAAAATCATTTCAGTTCTTGTGGTTGTCACATGCGTGTTTCTTTGACACTCAGCATCGATGTGTCACCATATTTGAACTTACTGCGCTGATCTGTATGTTGCCACAGATATATGATGTATTGATTTTTAAATAAGCTGGAAATTATAAATGTATAGTTTCGTATCATACTAGCCCAGCATTTTTTTAAAAAGTTGTCAGCACCAGCATTTTTATGATTTTCACAAAAGTTTAATGCTTGCCTGAATTTCCTTTTTTTTTATTATATAAACATGCAATGTAAAATGAAAAAAAAAAACCCAGACCCTTTGCTTTTAAAATGTTTTAATCCTACCGTCATTTGTTTTATAAGGTACGTAAGGCCGCCACCTAGTGCATAATAGGGGAACTATGGATTGCCATAAAAACTCGTCTTTGGCAGGGAAGTGTTTTCTCCTTATTGACTAGATAACTCGAGATTTCTCGTCAATGGAGTGAAAAGAGTTAAAGATGGATGGATATGCTTTCTGAATCTTGCCATCTCAGGATAACATGATTGCATCTTAATACTGTATAAAATTATCCGTTTATGTTCAGTTGAAAAAAGAAAGTTATATACATCTGGGTTGGCATGGGGGAGAGTAAATTATAGAGAATTTTCATATTTTGGTGAACTATCATCTGTTCCTCATACAAAGCTTTGGTTTCAGAAGTCACATGGACCACTTTTATGGTGCTTTGTTGTGTCTTTATCATTTCTAAGCTCAATAGACAAGGTCACTATGAACTGTTGTTGTAAAGAGCTGCATAAAATCCTGCGTTTGCGCCATATCGTAATAATCGCAGTTTTGAAACGTGACATTCATTTGGAAGCTGTTCACGGCCTTGGGTATTATGCATTTCTATACAATGGTAACAATGGCAAAATAATTCCACGTGAAAGACCATTTTGGCAGCAATTGATTACATTTTAATGCTTGTGCTAAATATTGCGTGTGTCAGGTAACAATAACAACATACTGAAAGTGGTTTTGTCTAAGTTTGCATTGTTACGTTGTACAAGCGGTAGCTCTCCGAAAACTCCCAGTCTACAAGCTGTAATTATGAGCTCTATGAGAACATGAAAGATTTTTACATGTTCAAAAACTTACTAATCACGGTAATTATGATATGGCGTGGACCTAACGCCTTACAAATAATCTCCTTTTGTGTTTTACAGTAAAAATAAAAGCACATCTATCTAAAAATGTGTTACTGTTGCTAAGTTGGTAGAGCGTGGGGTTGGCAGCGCTTAAGGTCATGGGTTTGATCCCAGGGAACAAACACAGTGATCAAATGTATAACATTATATGAACAGTTATAGAGCGTTGCAGGGATTTTTGTAGGCTAATCTGTAGGCTAAGTTACTGGGACACTGGTTCTCTTGCAAAAAACCCATTCATTCAAAAAGATCTGTGTTTAACCAATTTAAAGGCAAATGTTTTGTCCAACAAGGTAATCTTCACAGATGAACACAAATTTTGTGAATTATTACATGTAAATGCGTTTACTAGAAATATAAAAAGCCACACAAAAGACAAAAAAAATCGATTTTAAAAGAATTAATGTTTTTTTGTGAGGGAACGGGTGTCCCGCCTACAAAAATACATCTCCCCTGCAAAACTCTATTCACTTTAGATTAAAGTATCCACCAAATCCATAATTGTAAATGCACAAACAGAATTCTTATTTGCTATGCTTTATTTCTTCAAATGCAAGTTATGAAATGACTGCCATCATCCTATACTATGTTCCTCAAACCTCGCTCTTTTATTACATTGCAGGTAAATATGTTTATGGAGGGGTTCCATGATGCTTTGCTTCTATATGCAGTTGCATTGCGCGACGTGATGAGTAACGGTCTCACCAAAAAGAATGGATTGGACATCACACACAGCATGTGGAACAGGACATTTGAAGGTACATTTTGGCAGCATCTAGCTCAGTCCACCACTCAACCTTTACTCTTAAAATGCCTGGGTTAAAAATGACCCCATGCTGGGTTAAAAATCACCCAATGTTGGGTTGTTGTTATGCAACCATGGTTTATAATAACCCAGCAGTTGGGTTAAAACAACCCAGCGTTGGGTCAATTTTAACCCAGCATGTGTTCTGTCCAATATTTACCCATTATGGGTCAAAAATAACCCAGCCATTTATAGAGTGTTTCCTTTTTAAAGCACATAAAGAAGCTACGGTGTCAGACACAGGACAAAGATGTTGTGGTCTGAGACAGCAGAGAGTGGCCCGTTAATTTACCACTGTCAATATTGTTATGTATATTATATTGCATTTATGTCAAAAGATTTTCCGAAAATGTGCATCTTTAATTCTCAGAAATTGTGTGAAAACAAAAAATAACTTGAGCTGAGTTTTCAAAGGCATATGTTTTACATCAAAGTGCAAAAATACTGCATTGTATTGGTAGTTGACATATTTGCATTTTATTAAAAATGATTAAAGGCGCAAAAGAGGATGTTTTTCGCCGACTGAGAATCCAAAAACGGTTACTGAGTTTTTTTCTCGGTAACGCCTTCCAAAACTCGTGCACGAATATTTGAACACGAGTGTTTGTTTAACACAGGCATATGCTGTCGCGTGACTCGCGTCAGTGGATTCATTATGTGAAATGATGATAATAAACAAATAAGACGTTAAAACGTTAGATCAGTCTACGCTACTCCCATTTCAACTAGCATGTAGCAGACTGGTCACTGCCTTACAACTACAGTACAAGAACAACGTCAATATACTTGAATAACAGTACAACAATAATTATTCCCCAAAGAAAGGATAATCACTGTTACCTGTCGGGAAGAATTTTGCGAACTGCGCGTCTGTCTTGACACCTCTCTGTTCCTTTATTGCTCTCCAGCGTTAAAATGTTTCTCCAATAACGACTCTGTTTACATTACGTTCTTCTGACAATTTTCTCCTATTCCCAGCGGCTTAACAAAGTCTTTCTTTTGCGTCCTCCTTCGAGTTTCTTCGCTACCGTGGTGCAAATTCGAGGAGGAAAGCAGGATCGACAATGAAAACAAAACAAAACTTAAGACGGAGTTTCATGCGCTATGCGCAGCCTGTGTTTAGTTACTGGAGCGCGCACGTCTCTCACAAGGATCGTAATGGCAGTGATTGACAAGCCAGAGGGCCAATCGCTTATGCGATGACCGCATGAGCAATTGGATGATGTTTTTAAGGCCCTATCTTGTGCACAGATGACGTATATTAATAATATTACTTTCAGTGCAGCTAATAAATAGTCTTTTATCATTTAGTAAAGACAGTTTCAAGTAATACTGCAAAAATGTATAAAACAAACATCCTCTTTTTCACCTTTAATACACAGTCTATAGTTCTAACACCCAGAAACATAAATGTACTGTAATGTAAAGTCTGTGATTTGACACAGTGTGTGGTTCAATTTTGTGTTCATGTGGGTTGAAAGCTCAGTAATGCAAAGATAAACAGCGGCAGCGAGCTTTTTAGTAATCAAGTGAAGCCTCCTGATTAGCATGTCTGATGATGCAGCTGTCAGACGGTGTCTGAATAAAGTGTGATTACATGAGAAAATAAACACCACACTTGCTTAACCTTTGGGTTAATTATGCAGATTTAGCATGTGGTCGTCTAGAATAGTCGTCTTTAGTATTGCACTAAGTGAAACAACATAAGACTCTGAATGTGTTCACAGTGCATGTTCTTTGAGGTTGATAACATTGTGGACCATTAGTATAATAACATTCTTCTCAAGAATAGGTTGTTCTTTAAGCTTATCATAAGATAAATGAAAACATTAAACCCAAAGCACATTTTATTGTTCACAGCTCACCACATTTGACTCACATTACTGTATTACTGTAGTTCACAAAGAGGTAGCCAGTATTCTTGCCACTGTAATTTATTAAGCTTCCCTTACAGAACAAGAGCTCAGACGTGTGCAGCGCACAATGGCCACACTAACATAACTAAATATATAATAACACGCTTTGTTCGGCCAGAATGATCAAGATCGGGGTCATGTTTTCTTGTTAAATGAAATAATATTTTAAAAATGTGAAGAATTCTGAAACACAGATGTACAGATGAAATTACCATTTCTGCAGTCAAAGCCAACAAAAACTGCAGGAGGCGGATGAGATTTCCTGTTGTATTGCCCACCTGGAATTTGTCGAACGCTGCTGGTGTTTTCCTTGGAATGTTTGACTCTCCTAACTAATTAATTTTCTCATTCCTCACATTCCGTTGAACAGGCATTGCTGGCCAGGTGTCTATAGATGCCAATGGTGACCGAAATGGGGATTTCTCAGTCGTTAGGATGACTAACATAGAGGCCGGCACCCATGAGGTAAGACAGAAACATATTTTCCATTTATGTCAGCTGATTAAGTTAGTTGGAGCTGGTTTTAAGCTAGTCTGGTTAGTTTCCCAATCAGGTGCTCATTTGCCAGCACTGAAACTAGTTAACTCTTTCACCGCCAGCGTCTTTAAAAAAAGTTGCCAGCCAGCGCCAGCGTTTTTCATGATTTTCACCAAAATTTAATGCCTTCCAGAAAATGTTCTTCTTTAAATATATAAACATACAATATACCAAATGAAAGAACAGGCCCTCTGCTTTCAAACAAAAAAAACCCTTTCATCCTACCTGCAGTGGTTCTTTTGTAATCAGCTTTTGAATATGGGTAGGTTTCTGCAAAAACACCACATTTTGAGCAAAAAGCAGAGATAATTCAATTTTTGTTACGGACTTTTCATAGAGATCCCATTCAGAGCGATCTTTAAAACAGACACGGACATGCAGCCGCTTGCCATAGGGCAATACTTCCGGGTTTAAAAAGTTGCAGTATAATGGCGGTATTGCGGAAAGACGGAAAATCTCGTCATTGGCGGGGAAGCGTTTTCTCTTAATTGACGAGATATCTCGTCAATGGTGGTGAAAGAGTTAATATATCAAAAGTCAAGCTAAAACCAACAAAACAATTTCAAAAACTTAGGGTACAGTTACAGTAGGTTATTTACTGTGCTAATAAAAAATACGAAATATATTCGTAGATATTTAGGAAACATGCTAAGTGCACGTTTCTCTGAAACCCATGCTTTAGCCAGTTATTCTCTTTGAAATGTGCTTTTCGTGTCAGAACGTCTGTTTTTGTGTTGGTCTGTGTGATCTTGCCACTGCCAATTTACCCAATAGTGTATTTCGACAGCTCAGTTGGCAGTTATCACAGTTGCCTAAATGAGACTGCAATAGCCCATAAATGCAACCTCCGGTTGAGGCACAAATTATGTTATAAAATTTCACACGAGCATGTTTGTAATTTGCAGACAAGAAAAACATTACAAATTTAAAATTGAGCAGAAAAACGACCTGTACGCCCCGAGAGAGGGGCTGGAAAAATGTCTCCAATATTTTGAATTTAGACTGCAGTACCAAGTTCAACCACTAGAACTCAATGTTACATAAAGCTCCTTTAAGTAGGAAAGGGCAATTAGCAAATAATTATAATATCTTTAAGTGTTTTCAGAACCGTAGATTGTTTGCTTTGATCCGACACCAGGGGTTAAATGGCTACATTTCATCTTGGTTTGGTTCGGATTCACAAGGCAATATTCCCAAACAATTCAGACTTTGTCACGTGCGGGTAAACTCTCCTTTAATTGGTCAGAGTGCATGTGGGTTTTTTTCTGTGATTCCGCTCAAAATTGTCTATCAGGATGGACAGACAGCAGCTTTTATTACTTTATTATTTTGAGCAGGAAATTAGGAATCAAAACTCAGGAGGGACAAAATTCTTACCATGTGCCTATTCCCGGGAGAAAAGCAATTAACCTCTTAACTCAGGGTACCTTATTTTGATTGGTTGATCAGCATTCAGTGGTCGCAGGGTTTGAATGGGTTAAAATACATTTTATAAGAAACAGGTGCACTTTGGTTTTGAATGGGGTTGACGTGCTCACCAGATTTCATCACTAAAGAGCTATCCGGTATGTTCATGATTAATAAAGCAATAAGACAGCTGGTCAGTTGGTTCATTGAGTCAAATTACTTTTACACGAATAGCGAACCGCTCCAGAGTTTGTTTGCAGTTGGCCTTATTTAGGCGATCTCGGATCGGTTGTTTTGGTGCAGATTTAAGCGCGGTTGCCGTGTTCACAATCTGACCCGAACCAAGGGAGAAAACGCACCGGTTCCGAAAAACAAAGGCTCAGGTCTGAAAACACCCTAAATTAAGTATGCTATTCATGTCATTTTACCATACAATTTCTTTTTATGGTTTCAGACTGTCATGAGCTACTTTGGCACTAATGGAAGTTTCCAGATTATGCCTGGCTTTAAGAGGGAATGGTTTTCCTTGCGAACATTACCAGAGCCCCCAGCTCCAACGCAGACCGACCCATCATGTAAATTATCTCTGCTGCTTTAAGACCGATATGCTTCTTTTGAGCATACGCATAGGTCTAGAAATACCATGAGTAATATGGCATTTGACTGTGACAGGACATCTAAGTGCAATGCATATATTGCAGTTGTCTTTTGGCTACTTAGCCGTTTAACCAGCATAGCACATGCAGAATGAAAGAATAGTTTAAATGATTTCATTTGAAGATATATTACAGCAAATGTACCTCCCAGCAGTACAAATGTGCAGCTTTCCTCACAAATGATTTTCTTTTCTTTCCTAAGCAGGTGGACTAGGTGTATCGGCAGTGACTGGGATAATTGTGGGGGGAATTCTGGGAATTTCTCTCCTCCTGGCATTCTACTTCTTTAGGTAAACATTGGTAACAATTACGTTTTAAATTAAATACATTTTTTTTTAAATGTTTCTGTCAATCATCCTGAATCCTAAATTACTTATTTCTACACCACATAGTAGCCAAAAATCAGAATGTATAGCCAGTAACACCCGAATAGTGTACTGCTACCGCCAACATTTTGTTTACATGCACAAAATTTTGTCAATCCGACTGAATTTAATATGATTGAAGGTTACGACGCTACAGTTTACAACATGCACCCTAAACATTGCAATCTGATTAAAATGTTCGTTTACATGTACATTCTATAGAATCCGAACCGAACGTCTGCGCAAGCGTACAGCCAGGGTTGCCAGATTCCCGACCGTATCAAAACCATCCCAAATGGACATTCAAAACTAGCCCAAAAGCATCCCAATGACTATTCACAGTCCAAATACCAATAACTAATTAACAAAATCCTTTCACCTTAATCCGCAGAAAAAAACAACTGGTGGAGACCAATTAAACAGTAGCCCAAATCTAAACTCGAAAAAAGCAGAGGACTTGGCAACGCTACACTGCGGACAGCATCTTTCGTCGAGTTAACGTTTTATCTCTGGATTAAAGTCAAAGCGGAGAGGTAGCCTAGTATTTTAAAAGTACACATAAATGCGGCAAAAGGTACATCGCATGTACAGCGCGTGACCCCATTAACCTTACCTTAATAATGTGTGATGCGTTACCTTGTTGTTGCGTGTTTCTGTGAGGAGAATCATGTGATATAAGAGATTAATATAAGCCCTTTTACTGTTTGTACACAATGATGACGTGGCAGTGTATGCGCACACAGTTTGGCGACAGAAGTATGGCAAAAATCAGCAGTGAAGCAACACAGACAGGGAAAGTTAGTTTAAAAAGTTGACTTTATCAACTTTTTCAACACAGCTACCAGATCCGTGTACTATAGTGGAGTGGATAGAAGACGTTAGCAGATGGCCAAAAATAAAGTTGCCAAATACATATATATGTATATTAGTATATTATATTAGTGCAACCAAATGCAACAACCAGACATTTTGATGCAGGGAAAACGTTTTAATAAACTTTCTGAGTTGCTAACACATTAGAACCAATGGGGAATAACACCACTTCTGTTGCCAAAATGCGCGTGCAGGCTATTTCATCGCGTGAGCTGTAAAAGGGTCTATAAGACGTGAACTTGAGCACAAATGTTCTGCGCATGTATTTTTGCATCCGATTGAGAAAATATTATGATTCACGCGTTTACATACCTGTGGATTGGATCACAGATCGGAGTACACCACCCCCTTCAATACGATCAAATACAAATACAAATTTGCATTCGATCGTCCTCAATCGTATTGATTAAGGTGTTTACATGAAGGCTTTTTTAATACGATTGAGACATCAATAAGATTACAAACGGATTGTTTGGTTCCAGGTAAACATACATAGTGTGTGGATGCACACTTTTGCCAAGGTGAGGAGCTGCCCAATTCAAAAAATAAAAAAACAAAAACCTGGTGTTTTTTTTCAAGTGCAAGTGATACAGGTATAGCATTGACATCGGCCAGTTATGTTTGCAGTTGTTGTTATAAGCCTAGTTGGACAGTCGTAGTCTAGTGTAATCCGAGAGTTGCCAGTTTGACTCTCACGGGGGCAGGTTGCGACTGAGGTGCCCTTAAGCAAATCACCTTAACCCCAATTGCTCCCCAGGCGCTGTAGGGATAGCTGCCCACTGCTCTGGGTGTGCTTGTGTTCACTACTCACTGGGATGGGTTAAATGCAGAGGTCACATTTCGAGTTTGCATTCCGTACTTGACAAACATGTAAAAAAAACATAATAATGAAAACATGGCGGATGTATAAATACTACACTGTACAGTACTATAATACTACACGGTACTTTTACAGTATGTAATTTTGGATTCAGCGTCTCAGACATTTCAAGATTTTTTATTCTTTTTGAAGCACCTAGAATTATCCCAACTCTTCCTGGTGCATTAGATGTTAAGCTCCATCAATGGAACAATCGCTTTAAAATGAGCACAGAAAATCATTTCAACTTAAATAAGTTTAAATGAAGCCAATTTTGGTGTTGTGTATGGTATGTTATGGTACTTGGAATAGAAGTACACATGGTCTGACAGTGAACGTTCAAATATATCACAAGCGTAGTATAGGCCAGTTGTTCCCAAACTTTTTCAGCGTGCGGCCCCCCTTGTGTACGGTGCATTCCTTCGCGGCCCCCCAAAGAAAATTTGTGACAAAAAACTGTTCTAAAACTCAACATTTTAATAAAAAAAGCATTAAATTATACAAAAAATTAGTGCGTTTGGTTGGTAGCCTTATTTTTTTTAGGTTTAATTACACAGAATTCATGATAAATGAATGTATTTCATAAAATGTCATAAAACTGGGGCCCCCTGGCAGCATCTCGCGGCCCCCAGTTTGAAAACCACTGGTATAGGCTATAGGTGGGCAAGACTTTAGCCATAAGATTAGTGTTGTAGAATTGCTTATTAACCTTGTCTGTACACAGTTTTATTCCATCTTTCCATGTTGTAGTTACGCCTGTGAGGCATGTAAACTCATTAGTAGGGCTGTAACGATATATCGTATGTCTGCCTAAAATCGATTCTGCATCGCGATTCTGTGTTTCATGCGCAGCTTGTGTGTGTACTATGGCGTTTTGGTCAGTAAGAAGTCCTTATCAATCTAAAATCATTATGAGTCGGAGTCGTTTATAACGTGCATTTAAAAAGCAACACTCGTTAAACAAAATCATTCAAAATATTCTTTATTATCATGAAAATCCTTGAAACATTTCGAAGAACTGCGATATACATATTACTGTAGACATTTCCTGGAATAGCGTTTGTAATGCTACTTCTTCTGTGGCACAAAGGGAGTTTCTGCACGAGAGCGCCCTCTGGCTTTTGGATGTGGCGGCATTTCACTGTAATTCATTCAAATTCATTAATTCAGAAAATGCGCATTTGCACGATAAATCGTTACAGCCCTACTCATTAGTTTTCATAAAATTTTGCACAGCAAGGATTCCAAGACAGGATGTGACATAAAATCGTCTCGGTTACGGATGTAACCCTCGTTCCCTGAAGGAGGGAACGGAGACGTCACGTCGTGACCGACGAATTGGGAACTCGCTTAGAGAGACCAATCTGCTTCGTATACTACTAAAACGCCAATGAACTTGGCATTGAGATATTTGCATAATGCTGGCGCCGCCCCGCCAGGTGCCTTTATAAGCAGCAGGTGCAAATAGGGAAATTAGCTTCTTTTCGCTGAGAAAGCCGGGAGAAAGTGACCGGTCGATAAACAGCAGGGAGCAGCCCTGTGGCGACGGGACGTGACGTCTCCATTCCCTCCTTCAGGGAACGAGGGTTACATCCGTAACCGAGACGTTCCCTTTCAGTCGGTCACTACGACGTCACGTCGTGACCGACGAATTGGGAATCCCTACCAAAACGCCACTGAGGGCTGACCTCTTCCAGTGTCTGCGTAAAGCCCTCCGGTTCCACTTAAGGAGAAGGAGAATTAGGTTTTAAGGCAGAAGGCCGGGCACTAGATGTTCCTTTAACCCCACAGTAGTGCCAGCGACTGGGAAGCGCCCTATCTGAGCGGTATAGGGACGCTGCGGAAGCCACCGCCCCGTTAAGGGCTATTGGTGGGCGAAAGTCAACCGTGGTTGAGGTAAAAATGACAGCCGTGGCTGTGTAAGCAAAGCAGTCGGAGGAAGAGCAATTCAAACAATTACGCATTTTTGCTCTGATGGCCTTCCATACTGAAACTCAATTAGGAGCCTCAGTTGGAGGCTGCAAGCCGACCTGCGAGTCTGCTCTCCGTGCCCTCCCTGGTGAGGAAAGAACACGAGAGGATACAGGCTCGATACGAACACTGTAAAATATAATGAACGTATTAGGTGTCGCCCAACCAGCAGCTCTACAGATGTCTGTTAGCGAGGAACCACGAGCTAAAGCCCAAGATGAGGCAACACTCCGTGTGGAGTGCGCTCTCAAATTAAAGGGGCAAGGAATACCCTGAAGATTATAAGCCAGGGCGATAGTATCAACAATGAGACATCCTCTGCTTAGTGACAGCTTTCCCTTTCTGCTGGCCACCATAACAAACAAAGAGCTGGTCTGAGGTCCTGAGGCTTTGCGTGCGATCCACGTAGAGTCGCAGTGCGCGTACGGGGCACAACAAAGCCGTGGTTGGGTCTGCGTCCTCCGGGGGCAGCGCTTGCAAGCTCACCACCTTATCTCTGAAGGGAGTGGTGGGAACTTTGGGCACGTAGCCTGGTCTGGGTCTCAGTGAGACAGCAGGACCAAACTAAAGCACGAATCGTCAACAGAGAATGCATGTAAATCCCCTACTCTCTTCATGGAGGCCAATGCTATCAGGGTCAGAGTTTTCATTGATAAAAACATCAGACTCGTAGACTGCAAAGGCTCAAAAGGGAGACCTGAAGGCTTCAGCACCATGGACAGGTCTCAGGAGGAAAGAGGGAGGGCGCGAGGGGTTTAGCCTGCGAGCGCCTCTTAAAATGTAATAATTAAATCATGCTGGCCAACTGATCTGCCGTTGATAAGTGAGTGATAAGCAGAAATAGCGGCGATATCAACTTTAATGGCGGAGGGACAGCCTACCATCTAACCTATGTTAAAGATATAAAAGCACAATGTTAATGGGCATTCTCTGGGGTCCTCGCGTTGCGAAGAGCACCGGGTGACGAAAAAGGTTTCATTAAGCGCGTAAGCCCGTCTTGTGGATGGTGCTCGAACCGCGTCGATGGTGTTAGATACCGCTTGCGATAAATCACCTAAACCTTGCGCGCGCTCAACGACCATACATGGAGATCGCACAGGTCGGGCGCGAGTGCCAATGTGCCCCTTCCTTGAGAAAGAAAGTCCTTCCTCAGGGGAATCCGCCAGGGAGGGCTGTCGCGAGGAGCATTAACTATGAAAACCAATTCTTGGTCGTCCAGTACGGACGATTAATAAAAGGCTCTCCTCGTCCTGCCTGACTTTGAACAGTGTCTGCGCAATAAAGCTCACTGGAAGGAATGCGTATTTACGCACCCCCCGCGGCCAGCTGTGTGCCAACGCATCCACGCCGAGGCTGCCCTCGTTTAGTGAATAAAATAGGCGACAGTGGGTATCATCCGGCGACGCAAACAGATCTATCTACGCACAACCGAACTTCTTCCAAATTAGCTGGACCGTCTGGGGGTGGAGTCGCCATTCGCCGGGGGCGCAGCTCGGGAAGCGCGTCTGCCGCTGTATTGAGCAACCCGGGATGAAAATGGCACGAAGGGACCTCAGATGCTTCTGACTCCAAAGGAGGAGATGACGAGCGAGATGCGACAGGTGACGAGAGCGCAAAACCACCTTAACGGTAAATAACGCAACAGTCGCAATGTTATCGGTGACGGCTAATACATCCTTCCCTCGCATCTCCATAGCGGAGCGTACAAGTCCCAGATATACAGCGCACCGCTCGCGGCAGTTGGGGTGCTATGCACACCCCTGAGACTGCAAGCCCGTCATACGTGGCTGATCATCCCGTGCTGAGGGCATTGCAATATACAGAATGCCAGGAGACCCCTCAGGGGCATATCTTCTATCGGAAATGCCGGGTCTACCACGGGGAAAAATTTAAATGACACGCAGGTGTAATGTTTACACGGTGTACGTCGGTGTGCCACGCTCTCCTCGAGACTCGATCGTAAGCCAACGCTGAAGCGGTCTCATATGAAGCAGCTCGAGCAGTGTCACAGCTGCAGCTGCTGCCATATGTCCAGGAGCTTCTGAAATTGTTTCAGAGGGACCGCGTACTTCCCTCGAATTAAACCGAGGCAAGTCAGAACTGACTGGTTGCGCGCTCTTGTAAAACACGCCAATTAGTCGATCGAGTCTTATTTCCATACTGAGAAAAAGGATCCTCTGCACGGGGCAAAGTTGCTCTTTCCCAGTCAACCTGAAGACTTAAACGAGCGAGATGCCGAAGCATTAACTCTCTGTGTTCGCGCACGTCTGCCAAGAACGGGCTATTATAAGTCGACGTAGATAAAAGCAGAATGCGAACAACGCTCTCTCTCTGACATTTTAATGCCGTGACTAGCACATGGAGACACGGAGAGAGAGAGACAGCTCGAATGGTGTACTTAGTAATAATATGCCCACCCCACGACGCAGAGCGAAAAAACCGTCTAAAGCGAGGGGAGATGGACACATAAGTACACGTCTTACAGGTCTAAGGCTGCAAACCGATCTGAATATTGAAATACGAGCTTCGGCGTTATCATCCAAAAAGAACACCTTCGTAGAGCCGGTGCGTAAATCAAATCGATCGTAACCCGCCGCGTATTTTGGGTACTATGAGATAAAGGCTGGAAAAACCCTATCATCATCATCTCGGTAAGAGGGACCGGCTCGAACATCCTTCGCAACAGGATATCGACTTTTGCACGCAGTACATGTGCATCGGACGCTTTCACCACAGTGAAACGAAAGCCCGAATTTTGGGGTGTGCCGGATTCGTAACCGAGGCGGATCGTGCGTAAAACCCAACGAAACGGGCTGGGAACTGAAGCCAAGCACCCAGGCACCGTACGAGGAGAAATAACGACACTACCGAAGTACCCGCGGTGGGGCAGCGAAGCGAGACAGGTGGGACTGCCGGTGCGTCTGCTGTGACAGCATAAACATCTACAGTATGTGTGTGTGACACTGACCTGAGCCCGCTGAGGGTAACGGTCGTCTGGTCTCCTCTACGGAGAGCGCAGACTCTGATGAGGGTGCTGGTGGTCCGGTCTCCTCAGCGGAGAGCTCGGACTCCTCAGGTCACCCGCTGGCGATAGAGGAGAGGTAGGGGAGCTGGTGTGTACCCGCTCACGGCTCTCTCGATCCTCCGGAGACCTAGAGAGGGAAGAGGAATGCACTCTTATGTGTGGTTAAGTGGGTACCGGCCGAACAGCCGGTGGAACATATGCAAACCAAGGATTTTCCACCCGACCCTCTATCGGGGGAAGGAGCTCCATCTCCTGAAGAGTGATCCTCTGCCAATCCGGGTCGCCCTTCACTGGCCACTTAAACTCCCGAATTTCACGGGAAGCGGCTAAGCGGGCGGGGCGAGCTGCTGACGACCGGTTCCCCTGCGCTGCCGAGATGGGGTCCGAGGAGGGGAACGGAGGTGGTCGCCGCAGGACGCCGACGGCGAGAGGCAAACTGAGGAGCCGGCGTGGTGGACCAAGGGCAGCTCTCTTCCGCCGGGGCACGACCTAGGAGATCGCCTCAGTCTGCGCAGCGGAGCTGTACGACTCCCCTGGCTCGCCGAAGAGGCCGGTCTGTGAGACAGGAGCATTCAAGTTGTTATTGTCTGCGTCCGTCATGTCAGTCAGACACAGCCAAAGGTGGCGATCTTGAACCACTGTGGTGGACATCGCACGACTGAAGGTCGCGGCCTCCCTCGTAAATCCTTGGTGAGCCTGCAGCAACGTTATTGCGTGCAGGGCCGAAGCCGCCTCTCCGGCATGCCTGATGGGCAGCGTCCGTAACCGGACGACCGTCTACAAACACGGGAGGGAAGGGTTGGGTGGTCCCTCCAGGAACGCATCCCGCTCCACTGAAGGGGTCCCCGCCCTTAGCGGCTCCGTTGGTGAGGGAGGTGAGGGGTGAAAGCTGAACGGCCGGACGGCCGCAAATCACGTCAGCTCTTCGTGCCGTCGGGAAAGAAAGGCACAGGAGGAGAGGACCGAGAGGCCCGAGCAGCTCCGAAGTACCAATCATGTGGGCGGGACGGTTCGGGTGGAGAGGGGTTAACCTTTCCAACTCTACCGTCTCCGCCGCTCGAGCGGGCACGGCCGCCATCTCCGGAACGACTCTGCCTCGGAGGAAAAATGGACACCCCTCTGATGCTGCAGAAGTGACGGGACCAGAAGGAGGTCCAATGGATTCGGCAGACATCGTAGAACACGACTCTGCAGTCTCCACCGGAGCCTCAACCGGCTGAGGATGGAAGGCCGGTAGGTGGAGGACGCATCCTCCATCCTACTCAGCGTAGTGACGCGAAGGGCGCCCTGCGAGCGCTTGACAGCCGCACCATGGCGGCGTCAGCACTGCAAAGGCGCGGACAGCGTTCCCGTAGAAACGACAGTCGTCTCCGCAATCCAAGAGGGTTATGCTCTCACAGAGAGAACAGAAACTCTCCACGAACGCAGCCCCGGAGTGCTCGATGCCTGAGCACGAAGACAGCGCTCGTGACCGTCACTGGAACCCTTATACTTCTCGCATCCAAGATCGCACGGACGAAAAGCCATCCTGAAAAGGACGCTGATGTCCGGATATACGAGAGAGTGGCTGCCTTTAACAAGGCACAAAGCTCTCTCGTATTACTCTTTTAGGGAAATTCACTCAGATGCCTAGTTGATGAGCGCACAGGAAGGCAACGCACACACTAAACTCAAAACAATAAACAGGTGTAGAGCCGTGGAATTAAGCGAAGCGTCCGCTGTGGTACTGCTAGTCCAACCAACTTCAGCAATCAAATCCCAACAGAGTAAAGTAGCTTCTCAGTAGCAGATAATGCCGGCTTTCGAAGCGAAAAAGCTAATTTCCCTATTTGCACCTGCTGCTTATAAAGGCACCTGGCGGGGCGGCGCCAGCATTATGCAAATATCTCAATGCCAAGTTCATTGGCGTTTTAGTAGTATACGAAGCAGATTGGTCTCTCTAAGCGAGTTCCCAATTCGTCGGTCACGACGTGACGTCGTAGTGACCGACTGAAAGGGAACCTTGTTTACTTGGGCAGGTAGCTTGACAGATCATTGTATTAAATCAGAAGTAGAACATAAAGTTGTCTTCTTATATTGCAAAGCTGCAGAATAAGTATAAACTATTTTCTGTGTGTGTGTGCTTTCTAAGGGGCCAATCACACCAACCGCGCTTTAAACGCTTGGAAACGCAAGGCGCGACGCACTGCCTTTTTTTAAAAAAAGAGCGGTGCGATGCGGCTTTTCATATTGCTAAGCAACCACCGAGTCAGCTGTCTTGTCAATCAAATATTGAAGCGTGAGCGCTCTTTTGCTGTTAACTGTCATATTATCATTCAAAAAAGGCGCCTGCAACTGCCTTAAACGCTTTTGGTGTGATCAACCCCTAAGAGGTGTACCGTCCTAAATGCTTAACTAATACACAAAGGATGGTTGTCCATCCACTTGCGTGGTTTTAAAACATGCAGGAATGAGAAAATAAAGTGCAGGACTTGCTTGATGGTAAAATAATAATTATTAAGAGAGAGAAAGTTTGGCACCTGACTGATGTTATTAAGATCGCCAAGACGATCTTCCTTGCGCTGACACATCTGAAGCGCGTGCACACAGATGTGCAAGCGCTCGACTCCGATATATACACATATACACAGAATTTTTTGCTAAGAATTCACCAATTCAAGAATTAACTTTGCTGACTCTGTCAACTTCAAAGGTGTAGATATGTCATGTTTGGTCAGATTACAAAAAAATCATGCATTGTTTTGACATTTTTTTTACATAGAGAATGTGAAAATATAAATAACTCATTTTTGAATGAATTGGCTAATTCCAACTCATTTTGCCAGCACGGGTTACAAATGATGCAGCAGTACACAGAAATGGAGAAAGAAAAGGGTCTTCTGAAAGGAAAATTCATATACAATACAATAGCTGATGGTTCTGTCAAAAATGTAAACAGGCTGGTGTAAACATACACTTGCATAAAGCATACATTTTTGTCCACACCCATGTTAATTAGAGTATTAAAAACTTGAAAAGTGTTAAATTAAAGGGACATTCCACTTTTTTTGAAAATATGCTCATTTTCTAGCTCCCCTAGAGTTAAACATTTGATTCTTACCATTTTGGAATCCATTCAGCTGATCTCCGGGTCTGGCGCTACCAATTTTATCATAACTTAGCACAATCCATTGAATCTGATTAGACCGTTAGAATCACACTAAAAATAACCAAAGAGTTTCGATGTTTTCAAATTTAATAGCTTTCAATAGCAGGGGACTTTTTTTGGGCACTGCCTAATATCACTACGCCTGCTGCAGCCATGTTACAACAACAAAGTCCTTGATAATTACGCCAGTTTGAGAGTATAGTTCCTAGCCAAATCTGAATAGAAAATCGCAACTTTTCATTTTCTGTCGGTCTTAGTACACGATGTAACTGCAGAAGAGTCCAGTTTTAAATAGGAAAAATATCGAAACTCTATTTTTTAGCGCAATGCTAATGGTCTAATCAGATTCAATGGATTGTGCTAAGCTATGCTAAAAGTGCTAACGCCAGACCCAGAGACCAGCTGAAGATTTAGATTCCAAAATGGTAAGAATCAAATATTTAACTCTAGGTGAGCTGGAAAATGAGCATATTTTCAAAAATAGTGGAATGTCCCTTATAAGGTAAATTTACAGCAAATAAAAATGTGTGATTAATTTCCGATTAATCGTGAGTTAACTCATAACAATCATGCGATTAATCTAGTTTTACATTTTAATCGATTGACAGAAGTGGATCAAAAAAGTTCATCAAAGTTGTTCTAAAAAAAGTATTGTTTCAAATTTTAAGACAACTTTTATGAAAGGTCTTGATCAACTTAATGTTGACTACAGTATATATACACAAGTATATATGTACAGTATATGAGAAGCTCATATGCAAAAGCCTCCAAACGCCACCACCGTCAAAAATGAGATTTTATCCAAAAAAGTGATATTAACTGATTGGTCTCGGCACATACATTCATCAAATACTTTAGCTTAAAATCGGCTTCATCTCGGCCTCAGGTCATTCATAAATAATGGTTTGTATGCAGAATCCATTAAAAGTGTGTGAATTAAACATTATTAATTTAAAAGTAATGTGAAAATTAATATAATCCTGATCATACTTGTCATGTGCATTGCTCCTCAGGAAGAATTACAGGATAACAATCGAGCGAAGAACACCTCGAGAAGACTGTGATATCGGGAAGCACCGTCAGCTGCGGGAGGACTCAATCAGATCCAACTTTTCAGCAGCGTAGTCTGAAGTCGCGCACCGGATTGTGAGGTGTTCCAATCGGAGGGAAGGTGCATCTCATATGGGCCGCTGGGCTCATCAAACACTATCCCAGGAACCCTGAAATATTTATAGACATGCTGTAGTGTTTTATCCTTGTAAATGTCTCTTGCTCTTTAATTCGTAAACTCAGGAAAGGTGAATTATCGGAGGAGAAGTGCTTTTAAAGCCTCTTGACTCCATAAAGAAAAAGAGTCTGTTTTATTTAGCTACAGACCCTTTTTTTGTTTTTGCCAAACTTGTCTTGAGAAAGACTGTAGAAGCCTGTCAGTTCTGTAGAAAAGAATCGCCTGACGTGAGTCCGAGAAAGCTGCTGGGTCAGTGGGAAGAAGCGGTAATGAGATGTTGAGGATTATAGCAGCGATACTCAGAACTAAAGCTTACTCTCCCTAGTGATCCAGGAGGACATGTTTGCTTCCTCTTCTACCTTTAGAGAATATCCAGTTGAACACACTGTTAAAGGGATAGGTTCGCCCAAAAATGAAAATTCTGCTGCCAATTACTCTCATGTCATTCCAAACCCATATAACGTGAGCGGAGACAATTTAAACAAAGTCGACGGTGCTTTTTTGTGTACAATGAAAGTGAAAGGCGACTGAGACTGTAAGTCACTGACATGCAGTACAGTAGTGCCTAACGTTTCCTTTTGTGTTCCACAGTTATTCAGGCTTGGAACGACCTGAGGGTGAGACTTTTTATTTTTAACAATCCTTTTAAAAGCATCGATTATTTCTTCTGGATTTTGTGTCAACTTAGGCAGGAGGTACTGATGAATATGAAACTGACGTGAACTTCAAAATGATGTTCCTCTCTGTCACCAAATATCTCAGCAAGTCTTGATGTATCAAATTTGGCTGCATGCTGAAACACTGAACTGTTACATAGTTTTTATTTATTATTATAAATTCAGAATGACTTTTTGTGAGAATTACGAACGATTTCATTATTTGTTTTACATTATAGTCCCACTAGTTAAAGGGACAATCCACTTTTTTTGAAAATATGCAATTTCCAGCTCCCCTAGAGTTAAACATTGGTTTTTACTGTTTAGAAATCCATTCAGCCGATCTCTGGGTCTGGCAATACCACTTTTAGCATAGCTTAGCATAATCCTCAAAAATACCCATAGAGTTTCATAATTTTTCCTATTTAAAACTTGACTCTTCTGTAGTTACATTTAGGGATGGGCATGGTTATTCGAATATTCAAATATTCGATCGGCAATAATAACTCGAATTTAAAAAATGCTATTCGAATGTTTGTTTGTTTTTAATGTGCCACCAAAGGGTTACGTCTTTTACAGACTTAAATGTAAAATATACATGAACATAAATTTTTATGTATTTCTGATTGTTTGGCAATGCAGATTGCAGACGAATTAAAGTTTTTCCTTTTATCTCCGGGTTTGTCTGGCGCACCGTATTTGGCCACTGGCTCAGTGAGGGCTCACATGTTATTAAACATGCTTCTCCGCCGCCCGCATCAACACATCAAGAGAGATTTGTAAGCTTTATGTTACAAAGTCTTCTTTATTTTGTTAATAACAAGACAGACACTGAGAACGAAATGAAACGGAGAGCATTTATTATATGCGGTGCTCTTTCGAAAATGAACCGGATAACTGCACATGGCAGTTTAAAAGCAAAGCTCCGTCTTTGTGAAATGTTGGTAAATTAAGCTAACGTTAGTAGCTTCGCATAGTCAACAATAAGGTTTCGAGCCAGCTTACGTTATTTGTAAAATAATTTTAAATACAGATATTCAATCTTGTTCAATCCGTCTGTTGTTTTTATCGGATATCCATCATCACGCGGAAGAGTTTTCTCCGCAGCACCGGCATTATTGTATCTAGTCAGAAGAACAGGCTGTCACCGAAGCAGGTAGGATAAATATGGTTTTCTTTATTCACAAATACATGTCAAACTAAACTGAGAAGATATTTATATGGCGACTGAGCAGTCGGTTATGTAGATGTGTTTTTTCGTTTGTTGCGGGCTGGTGTTTTGAGTCTGTTTAAATGATAGACTTTGTCAAGTCCTCAAACTTTAAACTTCGCAAGTCCTCAAACTTCGCTTAGATTTGGGGTTAGTGTATAATATTTGGTATAATATAATGTATGTAAGATCAAACAGTAATGAATTCATACTAACGACCGACTTGAAACTAAGGATTTGACTCAGACTTCGCTCCGCATTAAGTTTTAACGCATTTTTTTCTGAAGGATATTTTTACATACATATATATACATACAGAATATAAGTTTAGCTTGCTGTGGATATTTCCTAATTATAAGCCTTCTGTGAAATTATGACAAAATGAAAAATACAAAACACGCATGTCTTAATTGACACAATTTAATTAAACGAATATTTGAATATTTGTTCTTTATGAGCTTAAATATTCGAATAGTAAATTAATGGAAAATGCCCATCCCTAGTTACATTGTGTACTAAGACAGATGGAAAATTATACTCTCATTCTGGCGTAATAATCATGGACTTTGCTGCCGTAACATGGCTGCAGGAGGTGCAATGATATTATGCAGCACCTGAAAATAGTCCCCTTAATAACATTCAAAAGCAGGGGACTATTTTCGGGCACTGCGTAATATCATTGCGCCTCCTGCCGCCATGTTACGGCAGCAAAGTACATGATTGTTACGCCAGAATGAGAGAATAGTTCCTAGCAATATCGGCCTAGAAAATCGCAACTTTTAATTTTCCGTCGGTCTTAATACACGATGTAACTACAGAAGAGTCAAGTTTTAAATAGGAAAAAAATCCAACCGCTTTGGTCATTTTTGAGTGCAATGCTAATGGTCTAATCAGATTCAATAGATTGTGCTAAGCTATGCTAGAAAGTGGAACCGCCAGACACGAAGATCGGCTGAAAGGATTCCAAAACAGTAAAAATCAAATGTTTAACTCTAGGGGAGCTGGAAATGAGCAGATTTTCAAAAAAGTGAAGTGTCCCTTTAAGAATCTTATATAATTTCAACACTCATTTATAAATTGGTTTAAGGTGAGATAAATATTATCATACGCTCTCTGCTGTGACTGTTGAGTTTACTGTTATGGCTTTAAGGTACAAAACAGTTTTATAACTGCATCAGATATTCGCAGGATAACAAAATAATATTTAACAGCTTTAACAGTTTTAAAGCTTAATCAACTTAAACTGTGTCCATCCTCGAATACATTTTTACATTACATTAAAGTCCTCCACTATCATACTGTAATACAGTTCCTTCCTGCCTTAACACGCCACCTAAACCTGTCATTTTATATACCGCTTGCTATTTTTAGACATCAGTCCCATTGAATTCTGAATTCTCAAAGATACTAAAGCAGGAAGAAAATGTATTTGGTTTAAAGTTGGTTAAAAGGAAGTTGGAGAAATAGATAAGTCACAATTTTTTATATACAGAAGCCAGTCTACCTATCAATGAAAAATTTTGAAAAGCTATGTTGATTCGCAGGATTTAAATTGCACATGTACATTTGAACTGTATGTCTTATACATTGTCTTGGTTATCAATCAAATAATATCATATAAAGTATATTTTTAACCTTTGTGATGGTTCAGTTGAAAACATGTAAATGTGAGACACATTTGAAGCCATCTTTATGGTTTGTGCATCCAAAAATCTAGGGTTTTATTCAAGCTTGGTATGATGGCAATTGTATACTGATGTAAGTACAGTAAATGTATCAGCATAAGATGTGATGTTATTTATTGATATTTTTGTAGAGGTTTCATTTTTTCTTAGTGTTGATTTTAACATTGTTTCTTGTGTGAAATATAAAGAATCCTTTTTTAAACAGTATATCTGCCTTGTCAGAGCAAATTTTATCTGATAAGTATATTTACAAGGCTTTGTAAACACCCAAAAGAATGTAACTTATTTAGATGAATACATATTGACCAATTAAAAAGAAAATTTATGAAATTAAGTTGTCTCCCTGTTTTAAACATTAGCAGCTCATATACATAAGGTATAGTCTTATATAAAGAGCAGTTGTATATATAGATGTTTCTGTCAGTTAACACTTCAATGGACTATCTACTACGGTAAATGTCATAGCTGTGCTCTGAAATTCCTCATAGATCTCCAAGAAGGTGTGTGCAAATGATCCCAGACTGCAGAGACCCTATGTGAATGCAGGTCATATAGCCAAAGCAAACACAACTGACTTCCTTTGCTCCTCATGGCAACAGGTGTCGCACACATAGAAAATGTTCATTACCTGAAACCAGTCCATGTAATTTGTACAAAACCTCCAGAGCTCCAGAGTTTTTCTGAAAGATGCACTGTAAACAATAATACGCTGGATTTACTTAAAAATATAGTGCATCATTTTTGCATCCACTTTTTTAAGTAAGTTTTACTTAAAATTTTAAGCAATTGCATAAATGAACCTATGTGCATCACGTGTTTTGTCAAAATAAGTGCCTGCTGCAGATGTGTCTAAAGGATTTATGATAAAAGATACGCCCGCGTTTGCCAGATACTCGTGTAATCTCATGCGTAATCAGAGTTTACTGTTAAGGAAGTGTGAACGTGAGCGTCTCTATTATCATAAACAGTTTTGACGCTTGTGCATCAGACACTTAATTTGACAAAACACATGATGCACATGGTTCAGATGATGCAACAAACACATATTTTGAAAACACAAGCAACACATGACACGCCGAGTACATATTTTGAATTTGCGCCCCTCAGAAGAGCAGCAACGAGCTGCCACTGCCACTATTATATAAATCCTTCCCTATGGACGGATATGCGTCTGCCCCGAAGATAACTTCCGCTCTGTGCTTGTTTATTGGTCTGGCAAGTGACTAAACTGACCTCCGGAGCAAATACCTCATGGAAAAAAAAAGTTTCGGGTTCCAAAAGAAGAGGGGAGACACTGAGCATGGATCATCGCTGTGCGGATTTAGCAGCCAGGAAAGAATTCAAGAATCTGTAGCTAATATTATAGACATTCATTTACAGTAGCAGTGAGATTTAGCAATGGTTTGAACTAAGGTAATTTACTGGTTATTTAGTATACTTTTTTTTAAATAATCTATGCTAAAATGACTTCTAGACTTCTAGTCTACTAGAAGTTGGTCACAAGGAAATTGAAATAAAAAACATCAAAGGTCCCGTTTTTCCTGATCCCATTTTTCAAACTTTAGTTAGTGTGTAATGTTGCTGTTAGAGCATAAATAATACCTGCAAAATGATAAAGCTCAAAGTTCAATGCCAAGCAATATATTTTCTTTAACATAATTCCCCATTCAAAGCCTACAGCGAACGCCGGTTTGGACTACAGCCCTCTACTTCCCGATTAAATGACGTCAATATGAGAGTTTTTGACTAAACTCCACCCACAGGAATACGTCAGTCGCCAGCTAAGCTCAAACAGCTCTGGCTAAGCTATGCTGCTGTCGAATCACAAAACACTAAACAAACTACACAAACAGAACTCGCTACGTATTTCTGAAGGAGGGACTGCATTGAACAAAGAAGACATCAGCACGTTTTTAGGACAGTGAAAACAGCGCTATAGAGATAAGTAAATTTAAACATTAACATGTGTTATATTGCGCATCATAAACACAATCATAGCTTCAAAAATACAGGAAAAACATGATCTTTAATTCTTTAGGAATATTGTGGTATTTTTTACAAATGACTTATCTGTGAGCATTATTTTTTTTAAATTTATGTGCCCTCATAATTTTTATTCAAGTACGCAAATCTCCTCCCCTCCACAAAACTATCTCTCTTTTCTTCCGATCACGGGGTATGGCAGGTGGGTGGGGCCTGGGAAAAATCGCAACGATTAGCAAGTAGCAACATGACCCAACTTCCAATGATTCAATCAATTCTCGATGGACCAATTCAAGTCCAGCCCTCCCTTTTGCATGAAGCCGTTTTACTCGGATACGTCACAATGGAGAAAATAAGACAATCGCTACTTCCATTTCTCTGTGATTAAGTTTGGGCCAAAAGAGCCATCTCTATGAAAAGTGAAACCCAAAAAGAGATGTTTGGCAGATTAAAGGATTATGGTGGCGGCACAGTAGCTCAGTGGCCCACAGCAAAAAGGTTCCCAGTTCAAACCTTGCATGTTTCCCTTCACTACTCCAGTCACCCTACAGTCCAAACACCTGCAGGTTAGGTGATCTGAATAGGCCAAATTGTCCTTAACCAACTTGTGTGTGTTATCGCCATAGATGCTGAAATGGAATTAAATAAGAAACATTTAAAAGAAAACTATTATAAAACTACTATACAAGTACTTTGAAGCAGCAATCTAATGCTAAAATTATATTTCTACACTGAAAAGTAATGCCCTCCGCTGCAATACCTCTTTAATATACAGACATTTGCGCTTAAGCATGATTAAATGTTTCACAAGGTTTGATTTCAAAACCAGTGTTTATGTAAACTCTTAGGGTCAAAACAAAAATACTTTCTTTGAGAAAGACGTGAAAATAAGATGCAACACTTGATTGATACACAGTAGCAGCTTTTTGTGTTGTGACTTAAGAATCTTATTTCTGTATATTATTTTTAATTTAAGAATGAATGAGACCTTCCACACACTTTCCATATTGCAGTGCACACAGTGTGAATATTTTATACCTGACAGACAGATTGTTTAACTAACCTGCCTGTCAATGGAGTCTGTCTGCGTATTTGATTTGTACTGTATATAAGTTACACTCATCAGACAACATTCCAACACATTCTTTGATCAATCCATCTCAGACTGTGGAAAAGTGGTTTCACCCGTAACGTTCTTCTAAGCGTTTAACTTTGCCAGACACTTCTCAAATTATATTTTTCTATGTCTGATTGAACGTTCCCAGTACATAGGCTATTACATGTATTACCCACGTACCAACAAAATTACAAACCAACAGTCTAAAGCACTGACAATGCTTTCTCTCTGCTTTCTTTCTTTTGGAGTACAGTGCAAGTTCAAACACATTTTTAAAGACCCATAATATTACAGCTGATACAAAGTCATTCTTTGATCCCACAAATGGTTATGGAAAACCAAATGGAAAATAAAGTTCCTGAAATGCTTCTAAATCAGAATAACCTGTTTTCTAAGCAAAGTATGCTTGTCTGTATAAAAAAATATTTTTATGTGAACAGCATGTTTTTTATGATATTGTACTGTAGTGTTTTTTCATTTCTATATATCTTGTTACATTGCCTATGCCTTAACAAAAGCAAAACCGATCTGGTTCTGCACACAATGGAAAATCAATGGAATGTATTTTACATTTTTTGTTCAGTATTGAGAAAAGTTTTATTTTCAAGGGGAATCTATTGTTAAATGGCATTGCCATTAAAGCTGTTATAACAGAAGTAACCCTTGACATTTAAAAGTGTGAGTGCCGGAAAATAAATTAGGTTTGTGATGTTTTTTTGATCTCAAAGGGCTGTGAAACCCAACATTCATTTTTGTTAAATATGGAATGTCTCAGAAGTACATTCTGACCTTTAGCATGTACAGTATGCGAAACCCTTACATAGTTGTACAGTAAGTGGCTTGTATAATAGCTTGTGATGTTAAGGGATACCCACTCATACGATTGTTTCATACCCCAGACTCAAATCCAAGGCCAAAACTAACATTTTCTTCATTCCTTAAAATGCATTGCTTTCTCGTGAAATCTCAACAGTCCTTTTGTGAAATACTGCCGATGAGGCTTGAACAAAATGTCTACATAAATTAATGCTTTGATGAAAGGTATTTTAAAGAGTTTTATGTCAACGAAATGGTCTATTTGTCATTATATGCAGTATAAAAAGAGGCTCTTGGGCACTCTTAAAACAAGCAACTGCCCTGAAAAATGTTACATTTAAGAATGAAAAGTATAAATTATCCATTATTTGCTTGAATTCTTGTCTTTAATGACGCTTTACAAGAACCTTTACGTAACATTTTTTCAGAGCAGAAAAACGGAATGCCCTTATTGCACAATTGCATGTTATGTTGGATAAATATTATTATCCAGGCGGGATGTTGTGAGGGATGCTTTCATTAAATTTACTCGGTAGCCAGATTAGAATCTGTGTTGTTACAAACAATACAGCTCTCTGAAACAGCCTCAGTATCAACATTGAGTGATGTGGCCCATTGCTCTTCCAGTCCTCAGGCTTCTTATAACCTGTGTGGCCCTAATATGTCCTCTCGGAGACGTCAGAGGTTCCTTATCAGTTATGAGTCTTTGTCCCAGAGCCCCCTGTTTGAAATTCATACACATTTAAGTCTTGAAGCAATTTCAGTCTTCCTTCCTCCTTGATGCAGGGCTTCCTTTTCCATCAGTCTTGTTCAGCTCTGATCAATTTCGCTTTCCTGCCACTCAGTGAAGCACAGAGGAACATTAAGTCATTGCAGTTCTTCGGTGGAACTTCTCACACACTTCTTTGTTCTACGGTATGTCTCAGGATTCTTGAACATTTTGTGACATGTTATCAATTGTTTGAAAAGAAATCTACGGTATTTCTCCACCAACACTTGGCAAGGGATGTTGCTACAGTATGGATATACTGAATGGCATGGTTAGAAACAAAATTTTTAATTTTTATTATAAAATGCTCTGAAAAAAAAAACAACTTGTAAAATAAACTTTAAAAAATCCTCGTAACAATTGGACACACTTTTTTTAAGTACAATTTACTGCTTTTTAAAGTAAAACTAACCTACTAAAATCAAATAAAATGTACTTAATAATGTATGATAAAACATATTATGTTAAATAATTAAGTAAATGTTACTTCATTATTTTTTTAGAAGTTAGATTTATTTTAATCGTTTAGGTAAAGTCTGTTAGTTTTTTTTTTTTTTTGAAAATTGAAGCATTGCTGTCCTAAAAATATTAAATAAATTGTAATTACTGTTTGTTATTTTCTTTAACATATTTCTATGGACCTAGTTATTTTTAGTGTTATAAATGGCATTATAACACAAAATTCATGACTGCCTACAAGTCAGTAATTGAATAAACTTGATTCTGAACAGAAACGCACAAAAACTGCATTTTTGACATGCATTGTCAACACTGTGGAGAGAATTACAATATAATATTCTGAACAGCGTTCATGTAAAGAAACACTGATCACCTGAACGGTGACTTCACAAAATTATCATTTACAACAAAACAACATCAATAATATAAGAGCTTAAACCTTTATGACATTTTACTAAGAAATCTTTAAGTAGTTAAAGTTCTTATCAGTTCTTATTCTGTGATAAAGCTTAAAAAATAAAAATATTCAGGCGCAAAGGATTGTGGGTATTCCTTACAACATGTCCAAATAAATGTAAGTAAATTTTACTTGAATTTTTTAGTTTAATGGATTAAATATTTTTAAGTTAAATGAACTTAGATTTTTTACTTGAAGTTTTTTATTTAAAATGTACTTAATTATAATTAATATATAACATATTAACTATGTTCAGTGAATATAAAACAGTTAAATAATACAAAAAAATATCTAATACGACTTACTATTCCCACAGTTAATTTTTTACATGTTTTATCATCATTTTACTTAGGAAAATCTAGTTCTCATAAATGTTAATATTATTATGTAGAAAAAAGTTCGTTTTTTTTCAGTGTGGATATTTAGGATACTAAATTCTGACTGGATGGGCCAAGTTTGTAGCTAATGTAAAAGCTGTAAAAGCACAGTTTGACCGCATGCTGTATTAATGTGCAAAGTTGCTACAGTACAATGTTTGGCAGCCACAAATGGGTGACAGTTTATCCTGATAATCATATATGATAAATGCAACTTTTTATTCAGCATTAATGTTTTATAATCATCATGTCATTGTTGCTCAATAAGCCACTTGAGTCTGAAAGTTGATTTTACCACTTGTAAGGGGTGTTCTAATGCCAGACTCAGACAACTGAATTTTCAACCTGGTTTTCCCCTTCTGACAATATGAGAATATCGGGTCTAGAAACTCAGTTGGTTCCACTGTTTGGCCCAGATTATCTGGTAATTTGAGGCATTTACAGATCAAATGTGCCCCATCGGATTTTTGAGCCAAGTGGATTTTGCTAGCAACCTTAAAGAGCATCTATTACATTGCTAAAACAACGTTATTTTGTGTATTTGATGTAATACAATGTGTTTACTTGGTTTATGGTTATTATTTTCCGCATACATTATTGTTGCTCCTCTATGCCCTGGCTCCCTGATATGTGTTGATTTTGTACAAAGCTCATCGTTCTGAAAAGCACAGTGTCCTCCGATTGGCCAGTTAACCAGTATTCTGATTGGCCTGAATACCTCTGTCGTCACCCGGAAATGTGATGCTTTTTATCATGTTTGGAAGATTAGCTCACAATTTGATATCAGGACAGGAGTTGATATCGTCTTAACTACCTTATCAATACGAGCCAAATCTGATACACAAAATGCAGATGACCAAGCTGATCGATCAACTTTGCCAGCATGGCTTGAGCAGGACGTAACAGATTGGTAAGGTAAGGATACTAAAACATTAAAATCATGTCTGCATTTGTGATTGTAGAAACGATAAACAAGCGCTACCTTGCTTTGCACGAAACTTGCTGCTTACAGGCTGTAAGTCGGACGTGGGCAGAATTATGATAATGACCGCCGTGTCCACATCAACAGGCAAAGGAAGTAAACTGTTGCCTACAATCCGTGTGTTTGTTTTAAAAAGACACGCTGAAATCAACAGCTTCAGTGGCGAATATGGCTGGTGGAACTGGCTTTTGACGCAATGTCCCTGGTTTGAATTTTGCCGACATCGCTCTTCTCCCTTTTCCTTACACATCAAAAAGGAATTTACTTTGAAAAAAATTAAGAAACATTTTTTGACCCCGGCTTATGGCACAAAAAAGGTCATTTATGTTTTAAAGTGCACCTATTTCATTGCTAAAAAGCAATGGTATTTTGTGTATTTGGTATAATACAATGTGTTTGTGTGGTTTATAGTTCAAAAACACATTATTTTCCACATACAGTACATTTTTGTAGCTTTAACATGTACTAATACACTTACACACCGAAAATGTAAAATGGTGAATAGGACCAAGCTCGTAAAACAGATCATGATCTTGAATCAAGGACCCACACAATCTTATTCCTAATTTATAAAGATTTGTCTGTCTATTAAACCTTTGACAGATAAAAAAATCTAACCTTTTAAACTTTTTTAAAGAGATAACAAGATTTTAAGCATAGAACAAATAGTTCTGCATAAAATTATCAGACATTATAACATTAAAAGTGAAAGTGCAATATTCTTTAAATCAGTTGCTCCTCTACACTGTCTTCAAAATCTTCAAAACAAATCTTCCCTGTTACTGCAGCAGGTACCCTTTTAAAAAGCAACTATCTGTAAAAAGCTCATATTAAGACCTCAGAGGTACAAATTAGTACCAAATTAAATATTGGTACATATATCTGTACCTAAATGGTACACATTTAAGACATTTTATAAGGCTAATGCCCCAATAACAGCGTAGACCATTTTTTTTTTACAATTTATTCTGAAAGTGTACCAAACAGCAATGTTCCACCAGGACATGCCAGTCTGTGTCTGAACATGGATATGGTTTGGTAAAAATGTGCAGACTGCAATTTGAGGGTTTACTTTATTAACCGCTTAATTCTCTGTTTGTTTAAAACTTTTTTCGGCTGGGGTCTAGCTTGACAAAGACTGGAATTATAAAAACTGAAGCTCCTATTACACAACCAAAGGAAACGTTTTTACTTGAATTTGGCTTCTGTCCAAAAGATCTGGATGCGCGTCAAACCACGATGGTTCTCAGCTGTGTTTCCTTCTTCCATTCCCTCTAGGTACTCCCAGCACAGATTTCAGTAACTGGATAGACTTTGAGAAATACGGGCCACACGAGACGTGTTTGTAGTTTTAAGAATTAGCCCTGTAAAGTTATGGGCAAAGAACAGGGGCGTATAATCATCAGGCTCTAAAAATCATCCTGACTCTAAGTACATTTTTAAAAAAGGTGCCAAGTTTTTACTGGGATGGTACCTTATAAAAAGGTCTAATACCATTTTGGGACAGAGGAACCAATGTGTACCTTAGGAGGTACTGTACCAATATGCGTGTATGAGTGTACATACAGATATTTAAGATAAAGTAACAATGTCAAATGTGTCTGGTCACTTAAAATACCAATAAAGTTACGACATAACATCTTTGTTAAAAAAAACTGTATGTGTTACAAAGTGTGCCCATCATATTCCTGATTACCAGAAATGCACTATTCAGAAGATCTGCATTTTTTATAATTCTTTTAATAATAGCAAATACATCATGGAAAAATATTAAATTAATTAACTAAACTGTTTTGCATGCAATATTTTAGCTCTAAAACTCTGCGTCTAAAAAATCTCTTTAGGGAAGTCATGGCACTCAGTGGCCATGTTTGTAACGCCTCTGGGCAGCTATGCAAGTCCTATCTACTTCAATGGTGGAAAGCAGATATCTTTAAAAATGTGAAATCAAACAATGTTTTTCAAACCTACTATTAAACCTGACATCATCAACTGTAACTAAAAACACTTTCTTTCCACATGTCTCCAGCTACTACACATGCAGAAAGACTGGTAAGTACCTCATAACCCTCAGTCCCATCCCCCAGAGAATCATTAGCCTTTAACAACTGATGATTGGCTTTTTTACTGAAAGATGGGACTTTCATCCCAAAAGTGTCTGTATTGAGCATTGTACAGGTCTAATTTCACTTATCTCCTCCAATCTATATTTGAAGAGTTTGGTTTCAAAACGCAATAAATCCAATTTGAGTAAAAATGTGTTTTCTATACCAAGAAAGTGACAAGAAAGTGATTTTCTTTTATAAACTTTCACATAGCATCTTTAGGATATAATAACATTAAACATTCAAATCCATAATTTGATTTTCCAAGATGTATTATAAAAACTTTTTTTCCACAAAATGCAAAAAATCCATTACTTTTTTCTCAAAATGCTATAAATAGATTGAATCAATAAATGTGCATAAATCTTTGCCATGTTATTTTCATTTAGTTGACTAGTTGTATACACTGAATAAAAATCTAAACATTAAATCGCATTAATCAAAACACTTTCTTTGTCATATTAAGGACTCTGTCATTGCTTGAACTTTGAACTTTTTTGACAGCGATCAGCTGTAAAATGTTTTGGTCCTGCTCGATTTTCGTTGACTTCGCATAAAATAATGGAAAGTTTTTCATAAAATATGTTAGCATGACAGAAGCTTGATCCTGTCATGTGAGAACAAGCAACAGCCGGTATTTTTCTGTCGCCTGAGTGTCTTACGTTTCTTCCCCACCACAGAAAACCACCACAGGTTTATGCCATCAAAATTTAGTTCCCTTTCAATACGGTTCACTTCGCATTGCGTCAGTTAACTGACGCTATGGGGGAAACTCCTGTTTACTCCGTGACTGAAGCCTATTGGTTAACGTCTGTACAAAGTACAGACCAATGACGTTTGAACCCGCGCGCGGGATGCACACGTCCTTATATAAGCGCGGTTCAATCGTCAGGAGCTCATTAATTTCTCCTTCAGCGCGAACCTCTCGCTGCTCCGAAGAAAAAGAAGAAGCCTTACCTCGCCGTTGACAAAAGCCCTGCAGCGGAGGCCAAGGCCTAGCGTCTTCCCCTGCCGTTTTCCGGCTGAGAACCGAAGATAGCAGAGTCCAGGTCTAGCGTCTTCCCCTGCCGCTTTCCGGCCGAGAACCGAAGATAGCCTTCGCTAGCCGTGGTACGAGCCCTGTGCAGCGGACACATGCCTGACGAGGTCTCCCCTGCGGCCGCCCGGTAAGATCAATATTTTTGATATAAAGCTATAAGCTAAAAGAGCAGGCGCTGTTGTAATAGCGTCCAACACAGCGGCTCGGTGAGCCTCTCTGCTATGAATTTCCCCCGAGCGCGTTACCGGTCTGGCACCTCCCACGCCGGGACCGCGCTTATATGCTTTGGTTGTCTTATCCATGTTTCGTGCTCCCCCTGCTGTTCCTCTCTCGCCGGGATGAACACACGGCGAGCCATGAGACTAGATGGACGCATAGACAAGCACACACGGACTAACCCCCCCTGTGTTCTGTCACACCGCAACCGTTCATGCTTACAGAGTCCCTTCGCTCCTCTCACATTCAGTGGCGAGATCTCTGGCACATATATTAATCCCCCGAGTGCATCGGGTCATACCATTCATACGACGCATGGCTGTTCTGTCTGTGTTGCTGCTCCCCTCTGCCGTTCCTCTCTTGTTGAGATGAAAAAGCGGGGAACCGTAGAACTGGATGCATACGACAAGCAAACACGGGCGGTCTGCCCCTGTCTCTGTCATAGCACAGCCACTCGTGCTCCACGCTCGCGGAGTCCCTCGCTCCTTTCCCCACAGTGGTGAGGTCTCTTAACGGCTAGCTAGCACGCGGTATTACGGCTCGCTGCTTCTAAATGCAGCTGTCCAGTGTTCAACGATTACAGAGCTTCATGCCCCTCCCCTCCTGGAGCGGCGCGATCTCATTCGTCTGCTCGATAGGGCGGATTCGCCGCTATTGGAGCACCAAGAACACTCATTATAAGAGAGCTTCATGCCCCTCCCCTCCTGGACCGGCACGATCTCATTTGTCTGCTCGATAAGGCGGACACGCCTCTATTGGAGCGCTAAAACACTTATTATAGAGCTTTACTGGCCTGAGCCTGTCTCACTTCGGAGAGCCGACTATTCTATTTCTCTCTGGTTTAGACGGAATCAGAGGCAGAACGAATTTGTTTATAATATACTGATATACCTCCCTTTATTCAGTCCCGTCCTATATCAGTGCGCTGAATATTGGTACATTCTTATATACCCGGTTTTTCTGCCCTTTTAATAAACGGCAAAACCGCGGGCCTCACGGCAGACTTCCTCTCTGCGATGGGTTCAGTCTGACATTAAACCACCAAGACATACTGCTCTGCTCCGTGAGCCGTTCGGTCACCGTCACTACTGAGGCTTGTGCACCTGAACGGCTGAGCTCTGGTCTCCGCAGCACAGCTGCATTAACAGAGAACGAAACTGTCTGGGAGAAAAGGGGTTAAGTCGCGCCTCGGCTGGACTGCCCTGAAATGTTTTCTGTGTGCTGTTTATCCAAACATACTGTGTAATACTGTCAGTTATGCGACCTCACTATAGTGGCGAACGGTATTTAATTCCTCTAAAAAGAGTAATTTCCGTGCTTACTATACTGTGTATTGACACCCACGGTTGTACGGTGTCTCTAAACACTTTATCGCCTTACTGACAAGCAATCAGTAATACGCACACACGGCCCACTGTCCATAATTCTATCTACGCTTGCCGTAAAAACCCCGGTTTGGCCATATACTGTGTATTGACACCCCACGACTGTACGGTGTCTCTAACACCTTTCTGCCAAATTCGCTCGCAGCCCACCTCAGTTTCTCCGCTACGATGCTGATGGTGCAAACGAGCACGGTCTTACGGCTGTTATTCTCTCTGAGACGACAGCCAGAGATGTATAAAGTACTAGCGACCCAGACTTGAGTAAAAGTACAAGTGCTCTATCAAAAAAGTGACTTGAGTAGAAGTTGAAGTGCTCTTTAAGCACAGCACTTAAGTGGAAGTACTAAAGTATTAAACATGCTTTGTACTTAAGTATTGCAAGTAGTTTATTTTAAAATATACTACTCAAGTACTGAAAGTAAAAGTACAAGTATTGTGTAATGTAGTTATTAAAGAAAACAGTCAAAAGTTTGAATATAATATTGTTTATATTATTTCAAATGTTTAAGCTAAAGGACACTTACAATTCCTTTGGCTGTAGCAGGAGTACAAGGACATGAATGTTCAGATAATTCAGATTAATTTAACTGATATGGCGATAGAGAATTCAGAATTAATGAAATATTAGTCGATAAAATGGTAATAGGTAAAGGTACAAGGTGTTTCATTGAATTTAGGTTTCCTTCTTTCGCGCACACTCGCCCTTTCTTGCGCATTCTCTCCCTCTCTGTCTTTCTCGCGCACTTTGGTTCTCTCTTCGCTTCACATTTGTCAACAACCCTGGCTCATATTTGTGAGTGAGAGGTTGGGAGGGGTCGCCCTTTACTATCTCCAATTGGTTCAGACCACCATGTGACCATGATTCGTAACATTTGAGAGTAACGAGTAACTATGCAGCACATAAAAAATGTATTGGAGTAAAAGTATTAAACTCAAAGAAAAAATGTACTGAAGTAAAAGTGGAAGTAGGAGAAAAAAATAATACTTCAGTAGAGTACAGATACTGTCTTTTAGTACTTAAGTACAGTAGTGAAGTAGTTCTACTTCGTTACTATACATCTCTGACGACAGCCTCAGACTTTTGCATGGCTCTAAGCGTTTGAATCGCGCCCTCTCCGGACGGCCACTCAAAGGCTTACAGCCAAGCGGTTTATGACGTTTTTCGGCCATATAGCTGATTTATATTAGCGGATCCGAAGACGCTCACACCTCCGCTCCAATACTCGGAGATATTAAGGGTAATATCAACCTCAAGTGAGCTTGGTACCCGCCACAATAAGTTTCAAAGCTCAAAGCGCGCGCACAGTCAGACGCGTGCGGCATCTCGTTTAAGACGGGCACACGTACCCCTCTAACGAGCCTCAGAAAGCTGAATATCGTGGCATTCTGTTCATAAGTCCACTTCAGTTTGACTAAGCAAAGGTCCCGCCCCGAGCTGACGGCCGGGAAGCTTATGCTTAGGTTACACACGGCTGCATGAAGTGCTGTCATTACGAGCTAGCCCAGCATCTGCTGTGGGTTGAACACGCTTTACGACGGCAATCAGCCTTCGGCGCGTGGAACGCCGTTTGTCTCATATCAATCACCTTGTACTGCGAATACGGTACATTAAGGGGATGATTTATCACTGCAGCACTCTCGACCGTGTTATTGTGATAATGCGGTTGGGCAAACTACGGTGGTTTCATTATTTACCGAACCAGACTGTGATCTCGCCCCCTGAACAAGCTGACGAGTCATCTCCTTTATAAACTCATTGCATCGCTTTATAAGCTATGTTCAATCAGAGTGATATGCATCTCATGCTTAAACTATCAAGATTCAAAATATTAACCCATTACGATGGGCGTGCGGAGATGGCATCCATGGGACACGACCTACATTACGTGCCTTATGACACATTGACACGAGCTGCTAGGACCCCTTTCACGAGGCGTCCTTATGCAAAGTCTGATCCATTCTGTCTAGTGACATTTGAAAGTCAATACCCCCCGCGAATCGTGGGTGGAACACTTTTCTCCTCACTACAGAGGCACGGCGGCTCTCTCCCCTACCTATATCTATGTGGCCGTGATAACAGCGAACCACGCTTTTACGACCGACCATTCATTTAATTCACAAGCCTGTCATCTCTCAGATGCGGACGACGGCGGTAACAGCGAACCATGCTTTTACGGCTGGCCATTCACTTTATTCATAAGCCTGTCATTTCTCAGATGCGGACGGTGCCCGAGGCACAGCGCTCTGGAACTGTCCAAGGTCCTGTATGACAGATACGTCTGACGTATATCAGACGATCAGCTGTTCATCTGCGTCACAGATCACTCACTAGAGCACCTGTCAATACAGGTTATTTATGGATCGTTGACGTTATCACCTCCCGTGACAATTATGCTCACTTGTCTTAGAGCATGGGCATGGTCTTAGAGGTTTCTCATTTGACAATTGTGACACGACCGGCTGGTCCCCGCCGTCCACGGTGTCAGTTTACAGCTTCGACATCCCTGCTTCGCGCACTACTGAGGTTTGTTGCATTAAAGGTGCGCCCATTAGCTCACCTGTATGCACGATATGGTTTTTAATTATATGCGTCCACCGTGCGCTTAGAGAAGCTCACATGTACACGCTATAATATTTTGGTATACAATAAGATGCGCTTGGAAAAGCTCACCTGTATACACAGCTGTGTTATGCTTTGTGACACATACATTGTTGTTCATCTGTGTACGTTCACGGTGCGTTGGGTGCACTGATTTATCTATACGCATTCACGGTGCACTGAAGGGTTCACCCGTGTGCGCACAATTTATTATCAGAACACATGACGGCGCGCTCGAGAATCTTGCCGGCCTGTGCATTATAACACTCTGATTCATCTATATGCATTCACGATGTATTCAAGTGTTCATCTGTGCCCATGCAATTTATAGTCAATACACATTTACGGCGCGCTTGGAAAGCTCACCGATCTGTGCACTATAATACTACCTATATGCATCCCGATGCGCTCGAGGGCACACCTGGGTTCACACTATTGTGGTATCTGTATAATCCCACGCTACGAACCGTTCTGCCGCATATTATAGTCAGATCGGCCGTTCGTGAGCTTCGCAGATCACTCACTACACGTATGTCTGTTGCTAACAGTGGTTATTTAGATGGATCGTTGAAACCATCGCACTGGCTCACGCCCCTCTATGAGCTATGTCCTATATAGAGCCCACTCTGTGCGAGTTTGGCTTCTTCATGAACTTGGTCTACAGGGGTATCTATATTTGATATCTGCTACGCGGCCGGCTGGTCTTCGCCATCTACGTTGTCAGATTGTACAGCTTAGACGTCCCTGCCCTACGAGCGCAGGTTCTCTCGGCTCAATCATGCACGCTCATGCGTTTTATGTGTACACCACGGTGCGCTCAGCGAGCTCACCAACGTGACTCTGAATTAATTATCTCGCACAGCCGCGGCGCGCTCGGTACCTCGCCGTCTTGCGCTATGTTATGTGCCCCCGGTGCATTTAAAACCCCACCGTGTGCGCGTCAACAATTTATATGGTGCTTACACATTTGCTTTAAAGCTGTGAATATGCCGGGTATAGGGCCACACGCAGTGTCTCTCCGGTAAGGCACTTCAGTACGTTGTGTATGCACGGCGTGATGGGATTACGTTCCCCCATAGCGTCAGCTAACTGACGCAATGCGAAGTGAACCGTATTGAAAGGGAACGCTTAGGTTACTCACGTAACCCCGGTTCCCTGAAATAACGGGAACGAAACATTGCGTCTCTTGCCGTGCTACAAACGTCTACGCAGCGAGTGTTATTCGGCTGCGCGCTTCAGTCGAATAATAATGAGCTCCTGACGATTGAACCGCGCTTATATAAGGACGTGTGCATCCCGCGCGCGGGTTCAAACGTCATTGGTCTGTACTTTGTACAGACGTTAACCAATAGGCTTCAGTCACGGAGTAAACAGGAGTTTCCCCCATACAGCTAACTGACGCAATGCTTCGTTCCCGTTATTTCAGGGAACCGGGGTTACGTGAGTAACCTAAGTGTTTTTGTTTGTCTGTTGATCACAAAGTACAAAGTAGATGAGGAAAACTAGGATTCTGTGTGAATTCAACGCGCCGTCATTGTTGTTTGCAATGCGTGGAATGGTGCGCTGTGTTTTGTTAAGCGGATTTATTGCATTCTGCAGAAAACGAGGACTGGCGTTTATTGCGTTTTGGAAAAAAGGATGAAAAGATGACAGAATAACACGATGGAAATCGGATTTTGCGTAAAATTAAGAATTTACTTTTTAATACTGACCTGATACAATACTGATTTTGGTGGCAACTCATTTTTTATGGCGTTTATTGCGTTTTGGAACCAAACTCTTAATTTACGAAGCACTAAATGCATTAAAATAGTGTCACACCATGTATTTAAGTAACTGTTACTTGTTAGTGCAAAAATGTCTTCCTTCTAGGCAAATTATGTTGTTACATCATATTCCAGTGGTTTTCAAACGTATTTCTCTCTTACCTGAAACACTTAGTTCAGTTCATGGAGCTCTCAATGTGCCAATGATCAAAGTCAGGTGTTTTAGATAAGCGAGATGTAAAATATGTGGAGAGGCGGTAGATCCATAAAAAAAATTGAAAACCACTGTCTTATACTAAATGCTGAGGGCTTTGTATTTGATTTGTGGGATTAACATTGCAGAAAGCGAGTAATTTATCAAATAATACCGAAATGATGCAGAAGAGCACTAAAATGGGCCCATATCCAGACATGCAGTGCACTTTTAGCATTTCAAAGGGCTTATTCAGATGCCTCAGATGTAGATATGAAGTGATGCTGTACAGTCTCAGTACCTGGCCCGACTGAGGTGGCCTGTTGCTTTCATCTTTCACCTTCAATGGTGTTTAAAACGCCTGGCTTGGTTCATTTACAGTTAAGCAATATTCTTTAGGTGATGACCAGCTCTCTAGACCATGTTGCTGGGCAACAGGTTAAGCCAAATGTCAAATGTCTATTGCTGCTGATTTCCAGTATGTTTACCAGAAGCCTTTTCGCATCAGCATCATGACACATGGTCATAGAAAACAAGAAGACTCACCCTTCAAACGAAGTCAAACACAGGCTCTGTTTTCTTAATATTTATAAAAAAGCTGCAAGAACTCACCGCAGCCGTCAACATCACGAATGCATTCCAAGCACATGAATAAAAAAATTGATTCTCAATGTCAACAGATTAATACATATGACAGAAGTCATTTAGCGAGCGGCACGGGCATGTTTTCATTCTGAAGAGGCAAAAATTCCCATGGCTTATTTTCTTAAGGAAGGGAGTTCAGACAAGGAAAAGAAAACATGGGAATTATATTCATGGCAATATAATTCGATTTATGCACAAATGTTCCATAGAGAGTCATGCGATTCGTGTCTCCGTGCTCGGCTCAGGCTGTTTTCAAGCTTTGAAATTTTCTTCTAAAACATGATCTTAATTTCAAGCAACCAGCACGCCACGCCATCAGACATCTCGTGGGTACTGCAACTCCGACGTCAAACTCTATTTGCCTCAGATCATTTGAGATTTTCATTGAGGAGTGCTCCCTTTCTCCCCTAAAATACTTGAGAGTGAAGCCTGGGGGAAAAAGACCAAGCTTTAACATCTAAAGCAAATAACATCTGACTTTACAACTGCATTATGGGATAAAAGTCCACAAAGGCACTCAGACTGTAAGAATGTGTCTGATCCACCCTGTTTTATTGCCAGGCTGTACTTTTTTGGTAGAATGAAGTTCTGGATGGTTTACCTGACACTTTCCCACTAAGGCCATGGTTTGGATTTTATGAAGTGCATAGGAACCGCCCGGGAGTGGTCAAGATGTTTCAACTGAATTACATCCATACCCTTCTTTGTCCCCAATTATTAATATTTATGGCAGGGGAAGAGGAAGCACAACTCCGGCCCAACCTTAATTGCACGCGATCCCATGTAAAAGAAACGTCTCTGCCACTTTTCTGCTCTGTTGTGCTTTGGAGAATGTGATTTATTTCTTTTTGGATGAATCTGCGCAAGTAAGTTTATATCTTCAGTTCTGTCACTTTAAATTACACGCAATTTACAATAGTCATTTATAGATTTTCTCAAGGATGTTTTTCAGTACAAAAACAAGATATACAGCCAATCACTGTCACACACTGTGTGTGATAACCAGATATGTCTCAGATGTTCCATGGATCAATTTAAAGTACAAAAGTACAAAATAGGAGTACTCAACAGACCAAAACATGAACTTACACTGTCAAAGAAATCCCTGTCACTGGGGCAGAACTCCTTTGAAGTGAAAGTTCGGACAAAAATGATATTAAACCTATGATTTACTTAGCCCCAAGCTGTCCGAGATGCATATGTCCATCATTTTCAGACGAACACATTTTCAGTTATTTTAGAAAATGTTTTAGATCTTTTAGTTAATCTAATGTAAATTTACGGGGTCACGTCCTTCAAGTCCAAATTTGCATCCATACTTCACAAAATAAATCCAAATGGCTCCACGATGATAAACAAAGGCCTTCCAGGGTAATTCCTGCGGTGTTGTTGTAGAAATATCCAAATTTAAAGTCGCCATGAATAGAAACTGGCGATTGCCTTTTTTTGCCCGTGGTGATGTATATCAGAATGAAATGGCTTCTGAAGTGAAATAAAGGCAGGGCTGGATTTGAATTTGTCCATCGAGATCTGATTGGTTCTTTTGAAGTTGGGTCCTTTTGCTAATTGCTAATCGCTGCGATCTTCTCCTGGACTCCGCCCACCTGCCATACCGTGTGACCAAAAGAGAGAGAGGTCGTTTTGAGGAGGGGACGAGATATGAGTTTTTCATTAAAGATTATGAGGGCACATGAATTTTTTTAAAATAATGAAGCACATATATAAGTCATTTGTAAAAATACCACAATATTCCAAAACAAATTATAGTTTTTAATTTCAATTTCATTGCGACTTTAAAACTTTATAAACTAAAAAAACTAGCTTCCAGTATCTTAGTTGAGACCGCATTCAAGATGAGAGCGTACACAGTTTAAAGAGGGCTCTGTGCTGCTGCTCTGTGCCCCCGCCCTCCGAATTTGTCGTACGTCAATAAGAAAAGTGTGTACACTATGCTGATACTCTCTCCTGAATACGCCGCGCCGTTAAAAAAAACTGAACACATTGTTTTCGAGTGTACGGACACCGGTGCCGACAGGTGGCGCCTGTCCGCAGTGCCCAGCAACGACTCAGGAAGTTGCTCAATCCCTTTCGCGCCACAGATCGCCACTTACATAGTTTAACATTAAATAACTTCATATTTGTCCCAAATCATTAACGATTAACATTAGCTGCTAACGTATATTTTGCATTTTAAAGTAGACGCTATCTGACTAAGCTTGCGCTATTTAATGTGCACTTCCGGTTCTACGATACCTCCGAGTTGTCCTAGACGCGACCTGACGTGGCGTTGAGCTGTGCGTCCGGTGTGTGACCCCTTCAGATGGCGGCGTTACCGGAAGCTAGTTATTTTCGTTTATAAAGTTTTACATTTGGATATTTCTACAACAAAAGAGCACGGATTACCCTCAGAAGGCCTTTGTTTATCATCGTGAAGACGTTTGGATTTCTTTTCTGAAGGATGGATGCTCATTTTTTGGACTTGAAGGACGTGGACCCCATAACTTAAAGGGGTCAAATTGTCAGATTGCATATTTTCCTTTGTTTTTAGAGTGTTTAATGATGTCTGTGCACATAAAAGATCTGTAAAGTTGCAAAAATTTAAGTTTCAAATCCAAAGAGATATTCTTTTTAAACGTGAAGCCTCATCCACGCCCACCTAAAACGGCTCGTTTAACACGCCCATCCAGTTAGACGTCATACTGGTTTGAACATTTTCATAACACCGCCCTCATATATACGCAAAGATAGAGGGTGTAACTTTCAATCACGCTGTAGTATTGTTGTTTCCGCCATGTCGAGCAGACGCTGTGTTTTGTGCAAAACTACTTTGGTTGGCATTCCAGCAGAGTAAACATTAAGAAACCAGTGGTTAGGTTTTATTTACAACACTGTTTCAGAACAGTACAGCCCAAATGTTCGATTGTGTGCTGGACATTTTAAGGAGGATTAATTTCTAAACATTATGTTTTAGTATCCTTACCTTACCATCTGTTACGTTCTGCTCACATCGCGCTGGTAAAGTTGATAGATTAGCTTAGTCATCCGTGTTTTCTGGGTCAGATTCAGGCTCATGTTGATAAGGTAGTAGTAAATACGATAGTATCTCGTGGCTTTCACTATTGTTTTGGGAGCTCATCTTCCAAAACTTGGCAAGGAGCGTCATATTTCCGATTACGCTACTGAGGTATTCGGCCAATCACAACGCACTGGATAGCTGGCCAATCAGTTCACACCCGTTGACACCGCGCTTTCTCACAACGATGAGCTTTGTACCAAACGACCTGTTTCAGATGGGCGGGACTTAGAGGTGCTAAAAAAATGTATGGTATGTGGAAAATAATGATTTTTTTAACCATAAACCACACGAACACATTGTATTACACCAAATACACAAAGTAATGTGCTTTTTAGCCCTATAATATGACCCCTTTAACATTTGATTAAATTAAATATCTAAAACATTTTCTAAAATAACTGAAAATGTGTTTGTCTGAATAATGATGGACATATGCATCTCGAACAGCTTGGGGGTTAGTAAATAATGGGTTTAATATCATTTTTGGCCAAACTATCCCTCTAAAAAGTACACCTTTGCATGTTATGGCACTTTTCCATTGCATAGTACCCCATGGTTTGGGTTGGCTTACATTTGGGGGCTTTTCCACTGGGTACAGTACGTAGTGCCTGAAACCTTTTTATTACCACCTCTTTTAAGGTTCAAAGTGAACTGAGCTGATAATAAAATGTGACGTAAAACACTGAAGATCACTGACTGGTCTGAGAGAATTGTCGGTAGTGTGAAAATCTAGATAATGCCATCTCAACTCATATTTTTGCTTTCCTTTCACAAAGTAAATTTTATACCTTTCTATAAGAATTTTATATTTTAATTCTATAATATAGGTTACTTACACTTTATGAATATTGATGCAAATAGATTTTTCACCAGCTTTCATCTGTTTGTAATAAGCCACATGTTTCTCGTAATATTAATAATAACAATAGGGTAAACATCTGTGACCATCATGTGATGAACAATTCTGTCTGGATCATTTTGTGGTAGTTTTCAAATAGCAAATGTTCACCCATGTTTTAAAACCAGCATTGTTTCTTTAAATCAAATAGATGACTGGTGTGAAGATAGCAGCTTACTAACTCCAGCATGTCGAGTTTGTTTTTTATTTATGCCCTGATCAGCATGAAAACAAATGCAAAATGCTTGCATAAAATGAACTCGTGTGATCTTGGACCCCCCAGTCAGACCAATCATAATATTTGTAAACAAAGACTTTTGCAAATCCTCTTGGTAGACAACTATCATTCAGCATCCAGTCTACACAGGAAAAACCAGACAACCACTGGGAAATGTTGAATATCTCTGCTTGTCTTTACATTGACTTTCCAAAAAGACAACCTTCTGAAAGGCAATCCAAAAATGGTGTAGTAGTAAAGACTCGGGGCTTGTAACCCAAAGGTCTAAGGTTCAAACCCTTAGGCGTTTGGGTTGCTATGTTTCCCTATATACTGTTGTGCCCTTGAGCAAAGGTAGGACCAGTCCATTTACTTAAATCACGGTAAGTTACTTTGCTGAATGACATGTTACTGAAGTGATGACAGGTATGTTTGTTATTGATCTGGGCAGCAAGTAACAAGATGTTTCAGACTGCCGACTGTCCCATCAATATAGAGAGTGTGAGAAACGTGCACTGACATGACCAAATTTTTCTGCTAGAATGTGATGTCTGTGGTTGTACAAGCAGCCAATGGGAGATAAGGATAAACGGAGAAATAAGTCATAAGGGCAAACCACAACGTGATTACATAAAACAAATGAATTGGAACAGCCTAAAGCTTAGAGCAAAATGTAATGGTTTGACATGAAGGCTGTAAGAAAAGCCACCTCAATTTCTAAAGCCCTTTTCACACAGAGATTACGGAAAATGCGTCTGGGATCGTTTCATTTTTGGTTCATTGCCAATTATTTTCCGGAATCTGTGTGTGCATACCGCAAAGATCCCGTAAAGACAAGTGACAGATTTTTCAGCATCTGAAGTTTGGTAATTATCTGTGATGTCTCATTCTAAAAACTATGTGCATGCATTTAAGGTTATGACAAGATCATAAGGTTTTGTCATGCTGGTGAATGATCTCAGCTTCAGCGTGGATAGTGATCAACTCCCTGATCTCTGCTTCAGACCAATTTGCCAACTTTTCTTGTTGTGAATGTTGATCTGCGTTTAAATCCGTGTGTCAAAGAGCTAAACCATAACTTCTGGTTGCGATGACACGTGTGCTTTCTACGACACACCCCTTACGGCATTGTTTCTTCGTCTTGTTTACCCGGAATGCTTTCCATGTATGTTACGGCAATGGTACTACACTCTAAAAAAGGATGTGTTCATTTTTTACACATCTTTTCATGTTATGCTTTTAACACGAAAAATGTGTAATTTTAACACATTACGTGTCATTTTGTGTTGATTTTGTGTTAAAATCAAACACAAGTTGTGTTAAAAGTAACACAAAATGTGTTGTTTCAATAATAACAGAGATTTTGTGTGTTGTCCCAGAATCAACACTAATGTGTTGTTTTTAACACATCCTTTCTAAGAGTGTACACTGTAAAAAATTACCCTGGAGGCTGTTAAATACAGCACATGAAAATTTGTTATAGTTTATAAGTATATGAACTAGCATGTAAAATACAAAATAAAGGGTACATTCTACCTACACTATTTTTAACAGTAATAACTGCAACGCCATTTTCCATATAATTGGCGCAGCGGCAGAACCATTGAGTTACAGGTAAGTTAAATTAAGGGCGTCAGTTTGTGTTGAAAAGTGGTGGGGACAAAAGATCAGATGAGAAAACATTACAGCAGGACGGGAAAAATATTGAAGAACGGCGCATCAAAAATGGGCAGAGTGTAGGCCGGTCAACAACACAAAAATACTCAGCATAAAACCCTCAACAATGTCGACTGCACATGTAACAGTCCCTGCAACACCAACTCAACCGAACAGTGCCAAAGCACCATACTGTAGATAACAGTAGATTGTAGATAACAGTAGTACTTTAGATAAGTCAATGATTACGATGAAATTCATTACATATGTAAAATAAAACACACTATAAGCACACAACGCAACATATGTGACCCTGGACCACACTGGTCGTACACTGCAAAAAATTATTTTCAAGAAAAAATGTTCTCAGTATTTTTGTCTTGTTTTCAGTAAAAATATCAAAAAAATTAAGATGCTTTTTCTTGATGAGCAAAATAAAATTAACTAAATTCAAGAAAAATTGCTTACCCCATTGGCAGATTTTTTGCTTGTTTTATGCACAAATCACTTAAATTTGATATTTTTGGTCTAAAAACTGGATTTTTGCTCATCAAGAAAAGTCATCTTAACTTAAGAGTTTTTTATATTTTTACTAAAAACAAGACAAAAATACTAAGAATTTTTTTCTTTAAAATCTGACTTTCTTACTTAGTATTTTTGTCCTGTTTTCAGTAGAAATATCTAAAAATTCTTAAATCAAGATGCATTTTCTTAATTTGCAAAATGACGTAAGAAAATAAGTCTAGTTTTTAGACAAAAACTATACAATTTAAGTGGATTTGTGCTTAAAACAAGCAAAAATATATGCCAATGGGGTGAAAAAAATGTACTTAAATAATGTGTTCAAGAAAAAAATAAAAATCTTATTTTTATATTTTTTCTCACCCCATTGACAGATATTTTTGCTTGTTTTAATCACAAATTCACTTAAATTGTATAATTTTTGTCTAAAAACTAGACTTTTTTTCTTGGGTCGTTTTGCTCATCAAGAAAAAGTCATTTTTGCAGTGTAAGTCGCACAGGTATTGTTTGATTTTTCAGAACATTTTAACCAAATGCTTTCAAAAAGTGGTGGGGACAAAATCAGCCATTTCAAAAAGTGGTGGGGACATGTCCCCAGCGTCCCCAGTGTAAATGACACCTATTAAATTATTACAATTTAAAATATATTAACTTCCATTATTTTTATTTACATGGTTGAAATTCGTGAACAGCTGAGCTGCTGCACGTGGTTTAACTTGAGCAAGTGATGAGATGTACAGACGGGAAGGCCTCGAGCAGACAAAAATAAACCGATCGATGCTACATAATTAACGTTACTGTTAAAGTTTTCTTGCATTTATCTGTTGATATTTGTAGTTTTGTGTTAGAAGGGATCATTTATGAAGCATTTTATTATTATTATCATTTACGGATATATAATTAACGTATACGTAAGTACGTTCATGTTAGTGTTCAATGTTTTATGAACATGTACTGTGAGTTATATGTAATATGAAGTTTTGCACTTAAAAAGTTTTAAATGAAGTTGAAATGTTTGTTTGTATCCATATACATGTAGTATGCCAGTCTACTGAGGTAAATGAGATCAGTTTCTCCTCTCATTTCCGTGTCTCCTTTCATTTTCTAATAATTACGTGAAGTACAGTAACAGTATTTAGGAATCTTACTTCTTATGTATATTTTGACATCTCATTAAGACTTTGGTTTGGTTTTTGAATGGTCAAAATGCTTTATGTAACACTATATGTTGTATTTCACTTGAAATGTATTTTAAGGGGTTATTTCTTACATTAATTAGTTTTAAATGTTTACAAAATTGTATTTGGTCGATAAAAAGTATGCAATCCTGTGTCTGACTCTTTTGTGTGTATTAGTACATGTTAACAATATGCAAAAGGTAAATGATGACGCAAGTTATCATCTCCAACATAAATCTCTTTTCTTAGACTACAACAAAAACACAGATTGTAGGCAACAGTTTACTTCCTGGGATTAGACAAGACCAACAATATCATAATTCCTCCTGCTTGGACTCACAGCCTGTAAGTTAACTCCTGTTAGCATTGCATTGTGAGCGAATCTTTCAAACATGGTAAGGAGCGGCACATTTCCAGCTGACATCAGAGATATTCAGGCCAATTACAATGTACAGATTAGCTGGCCAATCAGGAAAACTGAGCTTTTCAAATCCGTGCATTCAGAAAGAGATTGCAATTATCTGGAGCTACAAAAAAGTATGTAATGTAGAAAATAATTGTTTTTTGTGGGTTTTTTTACCATAAACCGCATGTGAACACATTGTATTAAACCAAATACACAAAATAACGTTGCTTTTTAGCAATGAAAAAGGTGTAATTTAATAATATTTTAGTAACTGTTGCTTACTACCAATAGAGTTAATGTTACTCAATTTTTATAAGAAATTTGTTATGAGAAATAATAGGTAGACCTAATTATTATTATTTTGTTTAGTTTGTCATAGTTACAAAGTCATCTCTTTACTCGAATTTAAAGGATATGATCTACCCAAACAAAGTGGGTGTAATTGTTACCTCAATTCTATAGGTTGTTTTATAGTGTGGGTCCGCTTTTCAGAAACAATCCCAGAAGAGCCTCTCTTGCTATTTTTTTTTTTTTTGGAAATTTTCTGGGTCCAAAGTGCTGCTTAGAAAAAACTCAGTCTTAGCCAAAACCTTTACACATTGATGTGGATCTGATTTGAAACATAAAAGGAATAACACTAATAACTGAATAAATCAGTGAATTTGATGGAAACCAGAAATGATAAATTGGAAGAGGGGAGCAGAATTCTTAGAACAATTTCTGCAACTTCAAGTTATATAATGCATATTTTCTTATAATGACATTGAGCTTCTTAAGTAGAATGTTAAGAAATGAGGGACTAAAAATTAGTTCTTATAGAGCTGTCAATATAACATGGGAATTAATGTGATTAGTTGTCAATTATTATTATTATTATTATTAATTAATAATAATAATCCACAATAATTTTTCTAACATGATGTTCTGACCAACAAATCAGAAATAACTCTGAGTGATTGAACATTCGTAAGAGAACTGTTATGAAGGGAGAAACTTATCATTGTAACACATACTTGAAATGTGACCTCTGCATTTAACCCATCTAGTGAGTAGTGACCACACACCCTGCAAGTCGTGACCACAACCACACCCGGAGCAGTGTGCAGCTCCAGCTCCCGGGGAGCAATTGGGGTTAAGGTGCCTTGCTCAAGGGCACATCAGTCGCAACCTGCCAGCCGTGAGACTCAAACCAGCAAATCTCCCGACTCTCTGACCACTAAGCTACAACTGCCCTCGTAATTTGCCTAGAAGATATGTTTGCACTAACAAGTAATAGTTACTTAAATACAGCAGCACTTTTTTAATGCATTTACTGTAATGTCCTCAAATGAATTACTATTCTTTTAAGCACACATTTGATGTGCATGATTAATTTTAGTAATTGACAGGCATATCATGTAATTAGTTTGATTGGCAGCCGTAGTTCTTGAACACATTTTTCCATATGGCAGGAAGCCCTCTCATGAGGTTTCAGTTTGCGTGAAATGGTTTATTTTATATTCCCTTGGATTAGTTTACTTCAATGATTCATTTCTCCCGTCATAAGCCTCTCAGATGCACATATCTTTGTCTGAGACAGATGTGCCCTAAAGACACCACTGTGTTTTACAAAGCACAGAACAGAGAAGAGTGTCGCTATGCATTACCATTCCCCTGTCTTTTAAATCACACATTAGTCACTACTTGCGTGAGTCGGCGTGCAAACGCTATTGTGCGAACTATCAGAAGAATTGTTTTTCCTCAAATATATCAGTGCTAAGGGAGGTGGCTTTCCGTGAGATCTCTGGATGTTTCAAAATTCAAGACAACTGTGAACGCTCAGAAGTGAGTTGCAGGAAGGACAGTCCGTCATTTTCAGCGTTTGAGCAGGATTTACAAGAGCACATTGAAAGATGCTTTCGGATGCAATGTGGTTCTAATTCGCACAGACTGGGTTTGGTCGTGTCTGAGAATGGTCTTTATCACACGCAGTATTCAAAGCCTTTGCATGCCATACGTGCCCCTACAAATCTGGTCCAACAATTTATCGGAGGATTGCGGGCGATTTTGATACCTTTAATCGACCACATTACAATTTAACCTTGCATGTACTCTCTGGAATGATTTTATCAGGCTTAGGAATTTGTGCAATCTCAGAACGAGGACTTTAAAAGATATGCACACAACTTTTTTAAACCTGTCCTTGTTCTTTAGGAGGAAAGCAAAACCATATGTTTCTCAGATTACAACCTGGAACAATTTCACTTTACATCAAATGTGTAACACTGCAAATGTGCATTCATAAATATTTTGGTTTCAAAATTGTGCTTATGTATAAGTGTATTGTGTTCAATTAGTATGGATACTATAACTAACAATAATTCTATAGCCCTTTTCACACAGACATTACGGAAAACACAAGGAAAAATGCATCCGGACTTTTTCCGGCATCGTTTGATTTTTGGTTCATTCACACTGCCAATGATTTGCCGGAATCTGTGTGTTCACTTGGTAGTTTTTTTCTCCGCAGCATCTGAAGTTTGCTTATTATCCATTATTTTTCTCTCAAGAAACCACTTGCGTGCATTTTGGTTAATGATAAGACTATAAAGGAGCATGTGATGCGCGGTTCTGTCATGCTGGTGAATGATCTTAGCATCAGAATTGATAGTGAAGAGCTCCATGATCTCTGTTTCAGTCCAATTTGTAGACAATTCACATCGTGAATGTTCATGTGCATTTAATCTTATATATTGTTACAATGATGTGCGTGCATTTTTGTTTATTATAAGCTCATATGAGCGCGTGACGCGCTATTCTTTTATGCTGGTGAATGATCTCAGCTTGAGTGCTGACAGTGATGAGCTCCCTAATATCCGCTTCAGTCCAGTTTGCTGACATTTCTCGTCATGAATGTTAATCTGCATGTAAACCGCCTTATTTTAAAGAGCTACCCATAACTTTATGACGCCATGACACGTGCGTCTTCACTACGGCACAGAGGGCTTTCCGGGTATCGTACGGAAATTATACTCTTTCCGGGAGCGATCCCATAATATTTACGGGACATGTTTGCATTCACACAAAAGCCTGTCTGCCAATTTTACGGGCATTTTCTTGGACCAAAGTGCCATGTGAATGAGGTTTAACAGTAATTCACAGACTGTCACACTGTCTTCAAGGAGAGAGCAGAAGTTGTGGCTCATTTGGAAACATACCTGCTACCCTTTGGTTGATCTGCTTCTTTTCCTGGCTGACAGTGATAGGTTGATAGTTAGAGTTTGTGCCCATATAATCTAAACAGTTTGGTCTTACTGTTTGCTACAGCATGAGGCTCGAGGGAATACTCTACTCAAACTGAGATTATATAGACAAAACATGGCAAGAGAAGGGAATGAGGGATGCCGGGAAAAAGTAGGAGGCTGTGTTTATAACCTCATAATAATTATTAAGATTAGATAAGTGTACACCACTCAAATTTGTGTTTAATAACTTCATGTGTTGTAGGGGAATCAGTCTCTCCTGCCAGAGTCGGAGTATTTTTTCCACCTGCTGTTCCAGCTCACACATACTTTCAGCTTCACATTGTTCAAAAAGACCAAGATCTACTTTCCTATTTACACAGATTTCTTGCATGAAAAATTTATAAGAAACCAGAAAACAAAGGTGGGAAAGGGACTTCCTACATTTTTGGGGTTATGATGGTTATGTCTGTGTGAGAAAAATTGTGTATATTTGGGAGTATACTGACTGAAGGCCTGCCTTATGGATAAGTCCCATCTTCCACATCATTTGGTACAACACAAATGTTTACACTTAAATTATCAGTTGTAGAAACACAGCTTAAAGAACCCAGAATAGCCAGAGGGAGTCTTTTTATTGAAAATTCCAATAGGGTGAAGCTGTTTGACTGCAGGTGATGTGGTGTTTAAGAAGGATTACCTTACCTGAGGGTATGCAAGACAACAGCATCGAGTTCACATGAGGGAGAGGTTTCCAATTCCATCAGCTTGTCGCAGTTCTGTGAAGAAAATGAAATAAAATAATGTAAGATAGAAGTGGGTGTTCACCTTACAGGGTGTATTTTTCTCCTTTAACACAGGACAATAACCCTGAACATTGACAGTTGTGAGATATAGCGACAGACATTTGGGCTGCAGCTTATTTTAAGTTTATTTAACATATTTATTAAGTTAAAGCGACATATCATTAGTCAAGATATAAAATAAAAATAAAATGTACATAAAAATGTAATTGCAAAAATATTTTAACAGTGAATCACATTTATGATGATGTCATAACGATAAGTCTATCATCCCACCCACTCTGAAACGGTGCTAAACTGCAATGGTATAGCAAACTGAGCCAAAGTAATGCGAGCCGAGCTGTGTGGTGATGAGCCAAGTCGTTCCAAGCAATGAAAAGCAACTTTTTTAGTTCTTCACTATTACCTATATAATAATACATGGCCTATAGGGAAGAGGTAAACTAAACAAAACATAAAAAAAGAGTAATTTATTTCTTTATCTTGGAAAAAACATTGTTAGTTTAGATGTACTGTCAAAAAGTATTATTCGGTTGATTTTTAAAATTCATGTGGGTAGAAAACAATCTTTCAGTATGTCATCTTGTGGCAAACAGTTGGTGTGAAATATTTTTTTTGTCAGAAACATTTAATAACCAAAGCTCACATTTCTTATTAGCTTATAGGCTGCAGCACACCCTTTCTAAGTTTACATGATTTCATCTGACAATTGTCTGGAGTGCTCACCGTAAAATCTTTTCTGACTTTGGCCAACAGATATCTCACATCACCTATCTCCATACTAAGAAAATAGTTATTTATACTGTAGCATGTTCCTATTAAAGATAAGTTCAGTTTCTCAAGCAATTTGCATTGGCAACAACTGAACTGATTTTAACTATTGACATTGAGTTTAATTTACACGATTTACATGCCAGATATAACAATATTTTATTCCATGAAAAGACTTAAAAACAACATTCTGTGCTGGACAGACTGTGGGTTTGCTTAAGGTTTACCCAGGGGCATCATGCACCAAATTTTTTAAGGATGCATAGTGTACACAGCTCACAGAAGTGTGGACAAACAGACATTTATAGAAATATTACAGAGCGTTCACAGTCTTTTCCTTGGCACTCCCTTTACGCTACGTTTCTAACAATCTAACTCTATTTGCACAACAATTTCATTATTTTATAATTATTTTTTAATTTTAAATACATAAAGTAGTATATATTGGCGTTGTATCAAGATTAATCTAGAAATATATCTTCAAATATGACGTTGAACTTTTACATTTTAATCATACATTTTGTAAACATTGAGAGTTAATTGCACATTATCTGTGTTTTGAAAGTGTTGTGAGCGTCACATTTTTAACCATGCATTTTGTAAACAGTGAGGGTTAATTGCACATTACCTGGGGCACGTTCAATCTCACACCGGTGCGCAACGTTTTGCTATGATTTCCGGGTTGAACGACATGTTTCCTGGAAACGGTGTGCAACGGAATGCAACAGGTTTTAAAAGCGTTTTCTCTTGTTTGGTGGGTGTGTCAGAAATGTCGGTCCAATCAGCGGCAAGATGTATAAAACCACGCGATAGTAAAGAGACAGCTCGCTCAATGGGTTCAAGTTGGATGTTGTCTTTCATTCTGGACGGCAAGGTCAGTGACTGTAACATCGAGGGTATTTTACAGTAATAAACACACATTTATAACGATTTCATCAGGCTTCAGAAACATTTAAAAAAGAACACAAAGAATGGCCTCTCAGCTACCGTAGTTGCAACTCTTGCGTCATCACAACAGGGTGTTCAATGCATCACCGTTTCAGTTTAATAAACGTTGTGCAACGTTTTGTCGGGGCTGAACGCAGCCCTGGCTGTGTTTTGGAAGTGTTGTGAGCGTGTCTGACGACGTTGAAATTATTCAGATAACAAAATGTTATCTGCGACCTGGTTGTGGCTAGAAGGGATACAGCTACGGCAAACATCTCTTGAAATCTCGCCGGAATGCGCGCTGCTTAGCCGTATCCTCTCTAGCCAGAACTTAATATGGCTTAACAAAACATAAATGGGAGTATTGTGCCTTTTAAACTAATTTAAAGAAAAGTAACAGATTTAAAAAACTTATTTGATTTAAAGGTGTAGGCAAAATTATTTTGAACAAAAGGGGGGGGGGGAGGGGTCACGTGCTTCTAATCTAAGAGGTGTGTTTGAGGCAGCTTTCCAAGGCAGGAAGGCATCAAGGCATGTCCGAATTCAATATTAGGTTTACTTCCTGTCTCCATGCGTAGGCGTACAATAAGATGTGATTGGTTGAGCCTGGTCGAGTTCGAAAAAATAAAATGGTGGCCAAGGAAGCGACTGGAGCACAAATTTAGTGTAAATAAAGGTAGATTTTACCCTAGGGAGAGATTAATATTTATATATATATATAGACATGGTAGGGATAAGAAGCGGGTAAGCGGATTAAACTGGTTCAGCCGGTGGTCGTTGGTCGCGCATGGGCTGGGCATCACTTTGAAGGAAAGCCAGTAGATCAGTGGTGCGATAACCTTCACAGCAACAGGAACTGGGTCCGTTTGTCTCATTGTCCTCAGAGTCGAGGACGAGACAGGGAGACAAAAACAGAATTCTATTAGCGTAGGGGCCGTTCGCATGTAATGCAAGTGTCATACATTATAGTGGTTTAATTCAGCTCTGTTCCAGACAGGCTAACTATTGCGGCAAGAGTAAATTACCCATATGAGGTATGTGAGTGCTTTGTTCTAGACAAACTACTGCGGGAAAAGTACATTTACTGGACATTTTATGTGAATGCTTTGTTAAAGAAGAATGTCTTAAGTTTAGATTTAAATAAAAAAAAGTGTAAGATTTAGGTTTAGGATTGAGTTAGGAGCTTTTTTTAAGTGAATTTCAAACTATTATTTCACACTAATTTGAGAGGTAAAACATTGTTAGGGTTTTAGTTACAGTACGGGTAATTTGGGGATTCTTTGATTAAAATGTTGATCCAGGACAAACAAAAAATTGATCCAGTTGATCCAGGATTACATCTTATGACAACGACAGTGACTATGATGCCTCTGGGTTTAACACAATTCTATTTAGGTTAAATTATTGTATTGTAATCAAAATATTCTAGTCTGATGTATCCACCTTATTAATGACGTAAATGTGGGTGCCACCATCTTTGGCACGGCTATCAGAAGACTTACAATTGTCAGACAGGTTGCTCACGTGATATCTACGCCATCAAGCTCAGTTTGAGTCTGCGCAGTACGCTCGACAACCAGGAAGTGGGTGCTTCTAATTGACTTCACTTGTCTCCGTTGAATTCAATGGGGTCGCTGTGTCCATTTTTTTACTGTCTATGGTAAAACTACCGGTGAGACACCAAAGCTTATGGTAGTCATATGCGGGGGACACGAGTGTGTCGTTTTGACTGGCTTTTTTTTGTTTACTATTATGCAGTTAGGGGTTGCCAAAATAGCTGGTACAAACCTAGTAAATCTCTACAAAACATTTGTTTTAACCATAACACACACACACAAGAGCTAAATGTGTATGTGGCACACGTGCACTCATCATTATCTGTATCCACACATCCATCCAGTAAAACCTTTCATAGACACTGCCAGTGAACAATAAATACAATAATTATGCTAATAACTAATATTATACTGATAAAAATATGCTGATTTAGCTGGTTTATTTATTCTGCTACTATAGGCTATATTATTACAAAAATGCGATTACAGAATATATATGACATAAAATGCTTATTAGTTAATTAGATAATATTTTCATAAAAAAAGAGAACAATACTGAATATGCAATAGTTTAATAAGTGTATTATGGTTTGTTCAAATGCTGAACTGCTGCTGCTAACGGACCGTGGGATAAGCTTGATGTGTGACCATAAAAAGTCAATAAAAAATATAAAAAACTCACACGAGAGGGACAGTTGTTCGTGTTTTTACTTTTTGAGGTGATGGTTTAAAATGTGAATTTTAAACCATCACCTCAAAAGGTAAAAAACACAAATTCTTGGTCTATTCAATGTACAAACACTCGACTGACTTTCCCATTGTAAAGTTAGTGGTAGGTCTCTCTGCTTTGATATTTGCGCATTGAAAACCCATCACCCACGAGCAACAACACGAAATGATTGAATATATCTTCATATGATATATCAGACCACTTAATTTTTATCCTCACACTTATTCATACATGGCAGGTGTAGTCATTATTTACAGTATCATAACTGTTTAAATCATGTTTTATGCACGCTCCCACTACACTGTTCTACCAGCTGGCTATTAATGGACGTCTCGCACAAAGAAGAAAAATACATCATACTTACACGTTCGAAAATAAGGTGGATACTGTAACAAAATAGGCTTCAAGATTAGTGATGCTGTTTATTCCAAATACCTAATCTACCTTTCTTATGTAACTTCATAGTTACTGGATTACAGCAAACATATTTTGCCTATTTTTGGATAAGAGAAGTTAAAGTGACATTGTCAAAATTTGTTGTCTTACATTTTCAAAATGATAAAATAGACAACACAAAAATAGTTTATATAGCTACCATAAATATGGAAATTATATCCTCAGGGGATATAGGCCGAGGTTTATGAATATGTGGTCATTTGGACCATGTTGGCCAGCGTGTTAAATGCATTCTCAGTTCAGTTAGATGGCTCGTCAGATTTCAAGAAAAACCTTAACAGGTGTATTTGTAGAGGCAGATCTGCCTATCATCATATTTCCACCGGGATGTGGGGCCCAGATTTTTTCAACTTCTTCACCATGGTCTGCACGCAAAAGTCAAATCTAGAGTAGTTAAATGAGAGGTCAGACACCCAGCCTGATATGTGAGAATTTGGCCTTTGGGTCTTAAGATTAACCGCCCAGTTACTGGCACACGCATGGTTTAAGGATTATGTCAGTTTTTCCATTTGACAGTGCTTTTATCTTGGATTTAAACATACTGCAGCATTTTTAAAAGAACTGGTTAGAAACACATAGCTTTTGCACTTTTACTAAATGTGCTAAGGTTTTCTAAGATTTTGTAAAATTCAGCAACTTATAAGAGTTACAAGAGTGCTCTATTACTTGAGATATACATTATATTGAAGAACTGAGATAACTAAGACTCAGAGATTTAATTTTTTTTTACTGTAAAGTAGCTAAATGTAACACCTGATGTTATCAGCTTCATCGTAAGCTTCAATTTATCATGTTTTTAAAGCCCAGTTAGCATAAAACTAACCTTAAACCGAAAGGAATGCAAAACTTTCTTAAGCACCTCTTTCTGCCGTAAAGCTATGAACTATGCCAACCTCAAATTCCCTTATGAATGCAGACAGATGCCAGGCTCTCTGGCCGGCACCCATCCTGCTTTAACATGATCAGAAACAAGATTAGAGTTAAAAGAAGTCCTCTGTACGGTTGTAACAAACAATACCCCATAGCCCCTTAAAACCATCATGCCTGGTGCAACAGTCACAGTTTTGCTGCAATATATCTCTCTTCCTCTTGTCAAATCATTCAATTTGGAAGTTATAGTACATTAGACCTCTGACATATTTTTAAAGCAACATAGCAATCAAACTGACTATGCTTTAGTATAGCCTAAAGGCCATGTCTCAATTGAACTAAAGAAAACACGATAAGTGTAATATAATAACATAATCTAGAAAATTGACAACATGCATCTGGGCCAATTGTGTTTCGGATCAGGTGTAGTGTGAGGACACCCAAGTAAAGTGAGAAGTTTATTCTCACATTTCACTGTTAGCGTTTGTTGACTGTGTGTTATGAACAGAAAAATTGCTATTAAAGTATCAGATATCATTAGCACACATTAACATTAAAGACCATCTAGAGACTGTTTATTTTCCGTCATACATAACGCGCAGTCAAATCCTTAGCTCTAATTCACTTTAGTTCATTTCAAGCATTACAATAATTGAGAAATCTGGCTGATGTTATAAATGTTGAAGTCTGCTAAAACACATCCAGGTTTCTCGCTTGATCTCACTTACAAATGCTTTCCTCTTGACGTGCTAAGCCAAGCATGGCTAAAACCTGAATAAACAATCTTTCATCCAGTTAATCATTTAAGCCAAGAGCAGGGAAATGAGCAATATAAAGGCATTAATTGTATGGATTAACGAGAAATAATTGCACCACTTAGAGCTGATCAGATATTCCAGACAGGGAAGAAAAAACTTTCGCCTGCCAGCCATCTGAAAGTGACCACAAACTGCGTAAGTAGACTCACATATCAACCGTCTATACCACATTGACCTCACAGTATCGGTTAAATATTTACACACATTCTTTACAACGGAACCCCCCAAGGGAGACCTGCAGTCAGCCTCACATTGAAACAATGTGAACATGTACTTTGGAGCAAAGCTTTAATTACCATTTTGACAATTTGAGTAGGCTGAACAGCATGGTTTTTCTATTTAAAATTCATTGTTTTATGCAATAAAAAATTTGTATTGTAACTTGAAAACGAATATATTTATTGTTCATGTCAAGTTGCAGTATAAAGACGTGTTCATGTTGGAAATAGTGTTGTTTTTGGCAGCCTGTTTTCATTTTAGTTTTAGTCTAGTCTTTGTGTCAAGCTGTCATTTTAGTTTTTATTAGTTTTAGTCACGTCATACTCTTTTTAGTCTAGTCAAGTTTTAGTCGACTAAAATTCTTGCCATTTTAGTCTTATTTTAGTCAGACTTATCCATTACTATTTTAGTCTAGTTTTAGTCGACGAAAACTGATGACATTTTAGTCTAGTTTTAGTCAGTGAAATTGTATTTAGTCTCTTTTTAGTAATGCATTCTATTTAACCCATATAGTATAATGACCTAATAGTATTATAGACAAAACAATATTTTCTTTTAGCCAAACCCATTTCAAACAAAAGTTATATTATTGTTACCTTATAGACCCAAGAATACATCCATTCCAGACATGGAAGATGCTCTGATCTGAATAGATATTTATTTTACTATCCTCTGAGTGAGTGACTTGACTGTTCGTAAGAGTCTACATAAAAGTCTACATAATCAAAACAAAAGTAGTCTAAGCAACACACACACACACACACACACACACACACACACACACACACACACACACACACACACACACACACACACACACACACACACACACACACACAAGGTCAAATGGGTCACACACAACTATAGTATGTGTGAGAATAGAAATATGCTATTGTTAACATTTATAATTGTATTTTGACAGCAGCACAAACTACAATCATACATATGTAATTATATATTATTATAGTTTATATTTCTGCATCTGTACGTTACCACCAGTGTACCTAATGGACTTTGGCTTAATCTAATGTGACAAAGCTGATCTTAAATGTCAGTATAAATCCAAGCGATTTTGGAGAATTACTAAATGTTTTTCTTGTAAGTAAATTAAAAGTCAGCTTTAAGAAAACATCAGATGTCTATTAAGAAAAGCAAAGTTGGTATGTATGATTATGTTCTCAACAGTACAGGTGTTTGATTGATTTAATACTCAAGTATTCAGCGAAGTATGTTTTGTTTATTTAAATAATAAATAAGTGTAGTTATTAAACATATACAAAACAACGAATGTCTTTAGCATAGATATATTTACAATGTTTCAAAACGCAACGCAGCACAATGTCATTTAAACAACTGTTACATGATATAAATTTGTACATTGTTATACTGGTGGTGTCAGCAATCAAAGCTATAGATTTTAACAGGCTTGTTGAACTGACCTGAAAGTGATGCACGGAATTTATTTTGGACTTTTCTTTTACATTTGGAGCCAGAATGCTGCATCTTCCGGGTTGGAATCGCCGCGCGGCTACAGCGTTTCTCGTGTAGTGGAAGCGTTTTGTGCAGCATTTAGTGGAAATGTGTTTATCTTCAACAGCGACTGCCATGAAGAGTCGTGTCCGTAAAAGGGAGAGGATTAGTGATGAGCGAGTCACCCGAAACTCGGATCATTTAACCCGATCCCTAAAATGACTCGAGAACCATGAGTCCTTAGTGACCATTAACCCGAGTCAGTTGAGTCCTCTCAGATTTTGCATTAAAAATGAGAAATTGTATTAAACACAAAGCTCTTCAAATGTTTACAACAGAATTACAACAAATAACTCGACATAAGCTGCCATAGGTTCTATAACTTGCAACAACGAGCTAATTTACATCACCAAATGTCGACTGGGGGTACCGAGTGAACCAAAAGCTGCTATTCCGGATCATTATTTCTTGCAGCTCCGAGTCCGAGTACAAAGGGATGCGTGCGCGCGGCAATGAGTTGGTCTGCGGCTCGGGGATTCACACAGAGAGTGACTCAACTCATGGAGCTTGAATCCTGGGCTAGGAGAAACAAGCCTTGCTCGTGTTGTTAACCCACTGACTCATGTAGGCTAATCTGTTGAAATATTTGACTGGCACAATGTTTTGGGTAGAAGCTGCAAATGTTTAACATTTTTAAATACGAGGACTGCTGCAGCAGTGCTGCTGGAAAGATCCGCCACCGACGGACGTACACGGCTCCTCTTGTTGACTGAGTCACTCAGAGTGACGTGAGTTGTTCACTCACAGGACCCGTGCAGGAGCGGGCGAGCGGCTCTGTCTGGGACTCACTCACAAGATTAACCGAAGCCTATCGTGGATCTTTTAAGTCAATCTGAAACAGGACACGTTCCTCTCACGTCCAAGTCAACCAAGCCTGACATCTTCTAAATGTGGTGTTGATATATTTGTCGTTATGAAATGAAACTAAACACACCAAACTTTTACAATTATGTTATTGATAATGTTACCACAGGCATGCATGTTTTTTACGAGTTCCTCAGGTCACATAAGCCCTTTTTTGTGAGCAGAGGAGTCATAAACTCGTAGCTGCACACGTGATCCGAGTTGCTTGGTTGGCATTAGTATGACTTAGCGATTGGAATTGGGAGATTTTGACCAAGTGACTCGAGTGACTCGCACAACCCGGATCATATTAGTGAGTGACTCAGAATAACCCGAATCCTTAAAAAGATCCGGGTTGACCATCACTAGAGAGGATCTTAGGTGCACGAGCAAGGCTTGTGGACCAACTCCGCTTCACCTCTATAGCCGCCCCCTTTTCTCCGCTTTCCGCATGTCGTGAGGTTGCCGCGTACACTGTTTGAAATGCCCATTAACGTGCAAATGGTGGCGTATGATATCAAAGCATCGCGAGAGCAGACTGCTCCGCATGCTTTCTACTCACTCTCGCGGTACTTTCATGTTTTGATTGATCTACGCAGCGCCAACAACACACGTGATCACCTGCAGTCAGGTGGTGGGGGCGCGGAGATGCTGAGATGGGTAAAAGACGAAATAACGTTATAACATTTCGTCTCGTCTCGTTTTGGTCAACGAAAATGAAGAGACATTTTAGCCTAGTTTTTATTTTGTAAACCACTTTTAGTCTCGTTTTTATTCGTCAACAATATTGCATTATACATTTTATTATAGTCATCGTCACATGACCAGCATTTTCGTTACGTCTCGTCTCGTTTTCGTCACGTGAAAAAGGTTCGTTGACGACTATATTTCGTCATACTTTTCGTTGACGAAAGCAACACTAGTTGGAAACCACAAGATTTATTTATAAGATCCTATGTGAAACTGTTTTTCAGGCTTTTAGAAGCATAAACCACATCTTAAGAACTCTGAAATTATATATTTTTGAATTGGCATCTACAATAGTGGTTTTCGGTATTTTACACTTAAAGCCCTGTTTTCAGATTGTTATGAAATAGAACGGTTTTGACTGAAATTTCGACATATGCCCCGAGAATTTTCGGGTGTTTGTGTTTCACCTCCCACCTCTATAATGGGTTGATAGGTGCACTGGAACAATCCTTCCTAAAATGCATTAAACTTTCGTTTACAAAGACATGAAACTCACCGAGTGGTCAGGGGTGTTCACTGATATGCTCACACAAAAATCGCTGCAAAATATGCACTCCAACAGGTTTTATCGTAGTTTTTGCCAACTCCATTGACTTGTATTAGATGTGCTGTGAGGTACGGTATTACTCCGCGCCGGGAACTTTGTTTCTATTCTTGCTATTGGCAATGGCGGATTAGCGCCACCACCTGGGCTGGAGTGTCTATTATTCAAGCTCTCAGCGTAAGAATGGTACGGGTGTGAGGCGTTTGGAAAAATAGGTCCACAAGTTAACAAAGAATGCTAAAACAGCTGTTGGAAAGCATCTTTTGCAGCGATTTTTTGTGTGAGCATATCAGTGAACACCCCTGACCACTCGGTGAGTTTCACGTCTTTGTAAACGAAAGTTTAATGCATTTTAGGAAGGATTGTTCCAGTGCACCTGTCACAGGAGTGACGATCTTTTGGGCGGAACCAAAAATTGGGAAGTTTTGGTTCCGCCCGGATGTTTCCGCCCGGACCGGTAAGAGAAAACACCGGACATCCGGTGGCGTCGCGAACGCTGTAATCAGCCAAATTACACACAGCTGGGAGCTATTAAGAGGAGCGCCGGGTGATTGGAGGAGAACAACACCCAGGGGAGTATTTAAAGACAAGTTAAACCATAGTCTTGGCTGATGTTATCTGCTGTTGTGTTGGTGTGTATTGTAGCGCCGAGTTGGGCTCGCCGGAGACGCTATATTTGGACCGCTGTATTGCTCTCTCTCTCTATGTTCGGATCGTAGATCAATGTAAACAAGGATGTCGAAGACCTTATAGGTGAAGTACTAGACGGACACTGACATTGGATGAGGGAAACGGAAGAAGAGGAAAAACTTACCGTTGTGAGTATACATCTGTGGAAAAGTGGTGTTGGTGGCTGGAAAGCGCCCTGTCTAGTTACCTGGAGTTATCATAGCGTGAAGTCAACCTAGGACGAAGAGAGACAGAGATTGTGAGTAACCAAATACTTTGAAGTAGGTGTTTGTACATATATTGATCTATACCTCGTTGAGTGTTCTTAAGAGAGGTCGAGCGGCCCTACCCCTGTACCAGTGTGGTGGGCGAGCCGAAGGTCTCGTGTGGAAGCAGCTACAGTGACGACAACAAACAAAAGCTAGGCCGTCTACCATCTCCCTATTCTCGCCCAGAGCGAAGTGGAAGAGGACGGGTGTCTATTGTGTGCACTGAGCGTGGTGGGTGAGTCTTTGGAAATTTTCACTTGAAGTGGTGCTGTGTAATGCCGTGTATTGCAGTGTGAGTGCTGTGTCTTGTTTGACGAAACCCCGCTTTCAGTCACTCGTCCCGGGACGACGAAGAGGAAAGAACGGCGCTAGAGAATATCTGTATCATAATGCTGTAGTGTGCTTTCAGTCTTCACAGAATTACAGAGTGGCGGCGAGGAACTGTGCAAGTGGTAGTGCGTGTGAGTATTACACCTACTATTGTTACCTTACTTGTGTCCTTTTCATCATCACAGAGTAGAGGCGAAAAAGATCCGCTGGCCCGAGGTCTCGACGAAAGGGCGCCCCGGTCCAGTTTTCGATTGACCAACGGGTCTCGAGGAAAGGGCAGCGCTCGACCCGGTGTGCCGGCGTGGTTTTCCCGCCCCTCTGCCCATCAACGAGTTCGCCGAGAGGGTCTTGGCCCCCGGCGCCCCATTACAAATCATTGCTAAATCGCCGCATTGCAGAACCAGCCAGCGTAAGCTCGCCACCCTGTAAGTTTTCATATAACCTGTTATGTCTGCTGATTGACAGGAAAGTGAGTGAGTCGTGAGAGCGGTGGAGAGAAAGAGAGCCAACGTGAACACTGAGATATTGAACTGTGGAGAGAGCCATACCTACCTAGAAGCTGTAATCAGCGCAGAGGTGAGCGAACGTCTTGAGAACGATTTACTGTGTCCCTGTATCCCAGCAGCCGCCTGTGGAGAGAAAGAGAGCCAACGTGAACACTGAGATATTGAACTGTGGAGAGAGCCATACCTACCTAGAAGCTGTAATCAGCGCAGAGGTGAGCGAACGTCTTGAGAACGATTTACTGTGTCCCTGTATCCCAGCAGCCGCCTGTGGAGAGAAAGAGAGCCAACGTGAACACTGAGATATTGAACTGTGGAGAGAGCCATACCTACCTAGAAGCTGTAACCAGCGCAGAGGTGAGCGAACGCCTTGAGAACGATACACTGTGTCCCCGTATCCCAGCAGCCGTCTGTGGAGAGAAAGAGAGCCAACGTGAACACTGAGATATTGAGCTGAGGAGAGAGTCCTACCTACCTAGAAGCTGTAATCAGCGCAGAGGTGAGCGAACGTCTTGAAGTTGATTCACTGTGTCCTCGTGTCCCAGTTGGAGTCTGTGAAGAGAGAGAGAATAAGGAAAGCGAGTGAGTCAACGAGCAAGGACCTGTGAGAAGTAGGCGGCGCACCGCCGTAAAGGTACATCGACAGAAAAAAGACCCATACCAGCACTCATTGTGTTTTGTTCTGCCTCCAGGAAGGAAGAGGAGCGCGCCACGGGTAGAGGGAACCCGAGGCAGGAGCCAGTTCCCCCACGTACAATCCCCCACCCTCAGTCCTTCATTTGGCCGTGGCCCCCTGGAGGGCGGATCCTGAATTTAGTTTTAATTTCCCCTTTCCCAAGTTCCCCTATATTTTAACTATTTAAATAAATAAAAGATATTTTATACTTACTTGTACTCGTTGTTGTCTGGTCATTGGGTTGGTCTTGGGGACCTCCTCGAGGTGGGAGTTTAAAAGGGGCGTGGCTTAATCACTAGTAGCCAGCCCCTGGCTTGTGACACACCTATAAACCCATTGTAGAGGTGGAAGGTGAAACACAAATACCCGAAAATTCTCGGGGCAGCCGCATATGTCGAAATTTCAGTCAAAACCATTCTATTTCACCATAAACAATCTGAAAACAGGGCTTTAAGTGTAAAATACCGAACTTGTCCTTTAAGCAGTGTTGGGCAAGTGACTGAAAATTAGTAATTAGTTACGGTTACTAGTTACTTCTTTTAAAAGTAGTTGAATTACTCTACCAGTTACTGTATATCAAAAATAATTCAATCAGGACCACTTAAGTCAAAATAAAGACAAATCTTGAACATTAAAAAAAAAATTTTTGCAAGATTTTTAAAATTACATTTGGCGGTATGGCTCTGTTCTGAATTCCCCACCCTCTTCATGAGCTCCATGAAAGCTAGTCAGGGAACAGCAGCATCTTCTGGGGACAATCTCCCATTTAAAACTGGGAAAGCAGCAAATTTCCCCCAATTAGAACAGAGCATGCATCAGTAACAACAGAATGACACTGATTAAGTTAAAAAGAAGCTTAAAGGAGGAGCTATAGTCCATGGGTCCAGGCCAAAATTTTCACTAATTGGTACCACCCAAGGAGGCAAATAGTTAGATTTTTTATATCTAGATGATATTTCAACATGATAACCTTTTGTAAGTGGTAGCTTTGTCACAGAAATCAACCTTCAATGACACTAACTTTGAGCCAAATAATTAAGTCATTTTACTTTATTTGAACAGAACATGTCATACAAAGAAAAACAAAATAATTCTCCATTGTTCATGAACTTATTTGGTCATTGCAAACTGTTTCTGTTTATTCATCATCATCTTCGTCATCATCATCATATTCAACCAGATTCATGACATCAGTATCCTCCTCCCTCTAACTGCTGCAGGTTTGTAGCTTGCACATTTCTGTGCACTTTAATTTATTGGCTTGACAGGAACAGTCAGGAAGCTTGCAGGTCCGTGAACACTTGCAGGACATGGGCTCCAGAACAGCCATTGCTGCTGATGGTCCCCGCATCCAGTCTAACATCAGCATACCTGTAAAAATAAGTGGGAGAAATTTCTCATCCCTTTCAGTGAGGTGTCCAAATGTCTAGAAATGAACTATACGCATTTATATATTTTATTATTAGTTATAGGAAAATGTAATTATTGTATCCTGTAGAAAGGAGGTATGATCAGTAGGCTATCAATCGTCTGTATAACAGAATAATTGGCACGTTCTCCTGCGTTGTAAATGGGAAGCACCATCTCTACTGCTTCAATGCTTCTCTTCTTGGTTTTGGGGATGCAAGGCAAAGCTCTGGTCTCAGCAGGATATATGTGATGTCCCTTCACCACTGATTGTCTCCTCTAGTCTCTCTATATTGTCCCATGCCAATGTTTTGAACAGACCAGGCTTGATGTTTTGTGGTAGTGGGATGGCATCTCCACTTGCTGCTTGCTTCTGAAAGCAGATGGCTGTGACATTTTTTTTTTACCTGAGAATATGAAACACCATGGCCGAGTCTGTTCAGTATTTTTATCAGTTCAAAGTGACTTGACAGCAAAGGGCAACACAATATGTTTTGTAGGCTTGACTTTGCCTGCAAGTAACAGCAAAAACTAGGTCTTGGCTGAATGAAGCTGTGAGCCTTTGCATCCTCTGGGATGGGTTATTACTTTGTATGAACCTGTTAGAAGTGTCTGAAGAAACTCCACTAGAGATGTAGGAGTGCTGTTCATCGTCTCAAGATCTGACGCATGTGGTGGCCATGCTTGAGTAATATCTCGGTTCTGAATTTCACCTCTGATCTTCAGTGCCACTTGTGATACTGTATGATGTCTTTGCTAATGCTTGTTTTATGTTCCTTCAGTTCATCTTTTAGTTTTTGGCAAACCTTTACAAGTTCATCCATTGTCAAATTGTCAGGGTATGCCAACAGCTTTCCTTTGTCATTTGGTATGATGTGTAAAGATTTACCAAATTCACCTTCAATCTTGCGACGTATGTGTTTCTTTGTGGAAGATGCCACTTGTGTTACACCACATTCTGCCATTTCTGTCACCAGTTAGAGGTCAGGTCTGTGAATGGTACCACTGTAGGATGTTCAATCAGTCCTTCCATAATGTATGCAAAAACTTTTTAAAGCGCCATTCTTTCTGCAGCTTCATAAGGACATTCTGCTTGGTCCAAGTTAATTTCACCTTTATCTATGTCTGTATTTGGATCCTTTGTGTACACCCTGTAGCAGGATCTGTGATAATGACCTTCAGCTGCTACTAGTTCACGGCTGACTATAGCTAGCATTCTGTTGTCACCTTTCCTGACACCCGCTTCATCTCTGCATCTCCACACACTCATCAATCTTTTCTTTGTATAAAACAGGTATCAAATGAAAAAGTGTGGACAAAAGTCGCAAAGTGCTAGTAGGCTACAAGGGTAACACGTATCAAAATAAACAGTAGAACTCGCCTTTTCGTGATTCTAGTGGCTTACATGTATAATGAAGTATGGTGGAGTTATCTGAAACTTTTGAAATAAGCACCAATCGTTGTTGTTGGATAATATAAAATTTTTATATACAGTATATACTACATACATATTTTTTTAAATTGCTAGGTCATGGATTGTCCCACCCTCATGGTTCTGATATCACCAGATTACAGACAGTCTTGTCTATCTATATCTGAAATGATATCCCCCCACACCAATATCTTCTGAGATAAGATTTACAAATATAACAATTTAAAAGATGCAAAAAATTGCTTTCTTTAATATGAAGCTTAATATAAAACTTATACAACCAAAATTATGTCAAATGATGTAAGATCTGGACACCCCCTGACTGTCCTGAAATAAAAAAATATATATTTCTGGCAAAAATAATGATTGTCCCAAAAGATTAGTAAAGCTACTCATTTAAAATGGTTATCATGTTTCAAAGTACTTATATGGACTCTACAAACAAACTGGTACCAAATATATTTTGCCACCTTAGGTGGTACCAAATTCTGGCTTGGCCTGTGGACTACTAGGGGAGGAGGTGGGTTGCAGTAATGCAGTGGAAGCAGCCAAGCAGAATGACTGAAAATGCATTTAAATAGGGCGCCTTGTTTGAAAGGAACCAATTAATGCTTATCGGATCAGCTGATAGGGCTGGGTTAGAAGAATTTTGACAATCAGATGATAGCTGAGCTCGACTACGTGGCCTGTCTGAACTGACGCTGAACGCTATATTTACTTACTAGGGAAAGTAACTTTTGAGTTACTTTTATGTCTGCTTTTTAAATGTAAATATGAACAATACTAAACAGTCAAATGATTAAATTGTAGGCTGTGGGCCACAGTGGGCTTCACTCTTTTGATAGTTTAGTTATGTTCTGCATTATTTTAGTAAAGTTTCTTATATGGATGGGCTATTTTACATGTAAGACTGTAGTATATCACATACTGTAGGAGCCTATTTCAACTGTTCTGTTCCGTTTCCACCTGAGAAGCCTAGTAGTGATGAAAGAGTACCAACCCATTTATCGGAGAAGGGAAGTTGGTATAGGACCCTGACAGAAAGGGTACTAAGGCAAACAGGATGCCTGGCCAGCCACCCAGACTAAACGTTGTGTCACTGGAGAACATAGGCTGACACTGGCTCAACACATGTTGTAAAACCATGCAAAAGTATTAGGTGTAGCCCAACCTGCAGCTCTACAGATGTCTGCTCGACTGCCACCCCGTGCCAGTGCCCAAGAGGAGACAGTGCCTCTGTTGGAGTGAACTCTTACTCCATATTGACACAACAGATCTTAAGATCGGGCACATATCCGGGCCAAGGTCTCAAGACAACGTGAGAGTCACCCGGCCCAAACTCCAGGCACTCAGCAGAGACAGAGAGTGCCTGCAGCCCCCCCCCCCCCCCTTACTAGAGGTGAGCGCGACCAGAAGAGTGGTCTTCATTGTGAGGTGAGGAAGATCAGCTTTTTGTAGGGGCTCCAAAGGGGCCCTCTTTAGGCCAAAGAGGACCACCAAGAGGCCCAAGAGGGAATGAGTGTATTTGAGTGTATTTAAACCCCTCGTACCCTTTAGGAACCTATTAATCAGATCATGCTGTCCCAATGATCTACCCTCAAAACGAAGGAGATGCACCACGTTAGCAGCCACATACACCTTAGGGATTGATGGGGAGACACATGGCCATGGCGTGCAGAGCGAAGGCAGCTTGACCCCAACCGTGTAAGCCCTCGACACAAGTGCAGAGGAAAACTTAAAGGCTTTGGAAGGGAACCTTGTTCAGTCCTACCAGGTGGCTCCACCTAAGGTACCTCGACGTATCCCTTAACCCCCAATCTTGGATCGCACAGAGAATGCTGCTTTTCAAGATTTGGTGCGTTCCTTGTGCACCTTGGAAAATAATGGCACTGAGGCAGACCGTGGCACCAAAAACCACTCATCCAGCTGAGAACGCCATCTGGCAGCCGTGACCACAATGTTTTAATATACATGTCCTTGCAATGAAGGCATGTCCCTTCACAAACGCTGCATTAGCATGTTGGCACCCCAGACAGCCAAGATATGCTGCTGTGCTGTCACCCCAAACGTAAAAAAAGGCTTCTTTGCATTTACTGGAGAGAGAGTCAACCAGCAAGCTCCGAAGAACAAAAGCTACTGAATGGTGCACACCATGTCCTTTTTTACATGCACAGGTGGGTGAAGACTGGCATGCAAATGCCATTTACGTAATTTAATTGGCATTTTACACACATGTCAGACCAGATTGGCTCTCAAGAGCACACCCCTACTGTCGTCATTGACATAATGGCGAGTGGACAACAGAAAAGAAACAAATCTTGCTCTCAACAGTCACCTTCTTGCTACTTCCAGCTAGCTACTTCCAGTGTAGGGAATGGGCAAGTACTCATCAGGATTTAATGGCAAGGTCTCAGTCCAGTACTATGGCTGCATTTCTCTACTGTCAATGATAAGATGAGGCTAGATCTATTTATTCAACTTTCCAGTGGCCAACTGCCTTAAAAAATATTCTTATCCCCCCACCTCTATTCATAGTTTACAGCCTTCACTCCTGCAGAATCAGAACTTAAACCCCTTGCGTTTCACGCTGGCTTAGCATATTTTTAGGCTGACCCACAGACTTTTTTTATTGTGCCAATGGAGGGCAAGTCATTGTTAAGTGCTCCATTCAACCTCCTCAGCCACTGGTGAGTTATATCATCTGGCTCTGTAGATAAGTACTGACCTATATTGTTAGGCCAACCCTGGTTACCCTATAAAACCCATTCATCTCCTGGTCTGAAGACTACTCACTTTTCCTCATCCCAGCCACTCTCTAACAGCTAAGGTGCTAAGATCATCATGATATGATGGAGCTCCCCAGTGATTATAACCTTATCTGGATACAATAGGGGGACTCAAGGAAAACTGCTTTCATTACTTCTACTGGTCACTGAAAATAATGTGCCATGCCATATGGTCTGGTAAATGCCCCTTCCATATTACAGGTGGAGGATCCCTAGGAGTATATTAATTGTTCCTTTCTGGCATGACATCCTGGTATACTCCTAGGAAATTGGCAACATGTCTCAGAGGTCCTAAAGAAACTATTTGAGTACTAAATTTTACATCCAGTCGCACATGTGCGACCAGTAATGCGATAGAATACTGTGATACTGAATTTGAAACAGCACATTGTACTTTCTGCATGTATCATCAAAGTATGTATTAGTGATTCAGTGAAAATTTGTAGAAATGTGATTACTTGGTTAGCATGTTGATTTACGGTGTGTGCCCCTAAATTTTTTGGTTGCGCCCCTAAAATTTTCAGTTGGGGGCCACTGTGCTCCTAGTAAAAAAAGTTAGTCTGGAGCCCTGTTAAGAACTATAGCTTAATGACCTCACCACTTATCTCTCTTCTCAAGGGAAAGCCCAATTCCCTGGGCGCTGACCACCCTGAGACCAAAATTGCTTTATCATTGTCTGGTTCGGTACCATGCAGCTTGACCTGTTTGCCTTACTTGGGCTTTGTTTGCTTTTCCATTAAGTTGAGTACCACTTTGAGGTGGGAGGGATTATAAGTGTGTTGCTATTGTTGGGCTCCCTATTGCTGTGACATCATAGAGAACATGGGAGAAACAGAGCATTGATGGAATGATCCTCTGTAGTGCAGTGTTTCCCATTCATTACTTTATTTGTGTCAGTCCACCACAAAATCTAAATTGACCACCACAAATCGCATTTTTCAGTACTTCTGTCTCACATGACATTTTCTGCACAAACACCCATGGAGTCAGTCGTCAAGCTCCGCTTAGCCTCGTTGAAGTTGCAAAAATGCTGTGCGGTGGATGTGCCACCACAATTTGACAGAATCATCACTACCAGCATCATTGCAAACACAGTCTACATCTCGGTCAGACATAAACTGGAAAACTAGATGTATGTAATGTTTACTGTAATGTTTAATATAAATACAATGAATCAATTAATTAAACTAAAATCATATTTCAATACATGTCATTATTGCAAAATTATACCCCTATATATATGTATGTATGTATGTATGTATGTAGGTATGTATGTACAGTATGTACGTATGTATGCATGTATGTATATACTCCAAACTGAATGTCAGAATGAGAAAGAAATGTGATATAAGCAATTTTGAGCATGGCATGGTTGTTGGTGCCAGACGGGCCGGTCCGAGTATTTCAGAATCTGCTCAGTTACTGGGATTTTTACTCAGAACCATTTCTAGGGTTTACAAAGAATAGTGTGAAAATGGAAAAACATCCAGTATACGCAGTTCTGTGGGCGAAAATGCCTTGTTGATGCTAGAGGTCAGAGGAGAATGAACCAACCGATTCACGCTGATAGCAGAGCAACTTTGACTGAAATAACTACTCGTTACAGGTGAGGTATGCAGCAAAGCACTTGTGAAGCCACAACATGCACAACCTTGATACAGATGGGCTACAACAGCAGAAGACCCCACCGGGTACCACTCATCTACAAATAGGAAAAAGAGGCTACAATTTGCACAAGCTCACCAAAATTGGACAGTTGAAGACTGGAGAATGTTGCCTGGCCTGATGAGTCTCAATTTCTGTTGAGACAGATGGTAGAGTCTGAATTTGGCGTAAACAGAATGAGAACATGGATCCATCATGCCTTGTTACTACTCTGCAGGCTGGTGGTGTAATGGTGTGGGGGATGTTTTCTTGGCACATTTTAGGCCCCTTAGTTCCAATTGGGGATCATTTAAATGCCACTGCCCACTTGAGCATTGTTTCTGACCATGTCCATCCCTTTATGACCACCATGTACCCATCCTCTGATGGCTACTTCCAAGAGGATAATGCATCATGTCACAAAGCTCAAATCATTTCAAATTTCTTAAACATGACAATGAGTTCACTGTACTAAAATGTCCCCCACAGTCACCAGATCTCAACCCAATAGAGCATCTTTGGGATGTGGTGGAACGGGAGCTTTGTGCCCTGGATGCGCATCCCACAAATCTCCAATATATATTTTACATATTTTATATATGTATGTGTATGTGTGTGTATATATGTATATATGTATATATGTATATATGTATATATGTATATATGTATATATGTATATATATATATATATATATATATATATATATATATATATATATATAAACTCACCGGCCACTTTATTAGGGACACCTGTCCAACTGCTAGTTCACGCAAATTTCTTATCAGCCAATCACATGGCAGCAACTCAATGCATTAAGGCATGTAGACATGGGCAAGACGATCTGCTGCAGTTCAAACCGAGCATCAGAATGGGAAAGAAAGGTGATTTAAGTGACTTTGAACATGGCATGGTTGTTGGTGCCAGACGGGCCGCTCTGAGTATTTCAGAAACTGCTGATCTACTGGGATTTTCACGCACAACCATCTCTAGGGTTTACAGAGAATTGTCAGAAAAAGAAAAAATATCCAGTGAGTGGCAGTTCTGTGGGCGAAAATGCCTTGTTGATGCTAGAGGTCAGAGGAGAATGGGCCGACTGATTCAAGCTGATAGAAGAGCAACTTAGACTGAAATAACCACTCGTTACAACCAAGGTATGCAGCAAAGCATTTGTGTACCAAAATTGTTATCTCCACTACAAATAGGAAAAAGAGGCTGCTATTTGCACAAGCTCACCAAAATTGTACAGTTGAAGACTGGAAAAATGTTGCCTGGTCTGATGTGTCTCGATTTCTGCTGCGACTTTCGGATGTTAGGGTCAGAATTTGGTGTCAACAACATAAAAGCATGGATCCATCCTTCCTTGTATCAATGATTCAGGCTGGTGATGGTGGTGTAATGGTTTCTTGGCACACTTTAGGCCCATTATTACAAATTGAGCATTGTGTCAACGCCACAACCTACCTGAGTATTGTTTCTGACCATGTCCATCCCTTTATAACCATAGTGTACCCATCTTCTGATGGCTACTTCCAGCAGGATAATGCAGCATGTCATAAAACGTGAATCATCTCAGACTGGTTTCTTGAACACGACAATGAGTTCACTGTACTCAAATGGCCTCCACAGTCACCAGATCTCAATCCATTTTTGGGATGTGGTGAAACAGGAGATTCGCATCATGGATGTGCAGCTGACAAATCTGCAGCAACTGCGAGATGCTATCCTTTCAATATGGACCAAAATCTCTGAGGAATGTTTCCAGTACCTTGCTGAATCTATGCCACGAAGGATTAAGGCAGTTCTGAAGGCAAAAGGGGGTCTAACCCGGTACTAGTAAGGTGTACCTAATAAAGTGTGTGTGTATATCATAACACAATATCTTAAGTATCACATGCTGCCGGTGGAGGCCCTAATTCTTTAAACGCATCTGTGGGTCATATTTGGGCGAATGGACACATTAACTAAACGGCCATATGGGTTGAAGGATAGGTTGGTGAGTACACACAAAACTCTCTCTAAAAACCTGTCACAGGATTACCATCATTTCAGTGCGTACTTGCACTGTTAGATGTCGCTGTAGATTTAGCAGCACTGTACTGTAAAAATCCACAGTACTATACTGTATGTGTACATTACAGTACAGTACTGCAGTTCATAATGCATTCTGGGTAAATTTGTTTGAGCGGGAAAATTTTACAGTATATTTTGGTCTTGATGTAACCTTGCTGTAGCCATTGCTGTAATGTGCCAGGTGTACTTGCAATAATCAGAGAAAGTGCGCCAACGTCAAATCACACAGAGGGAGAGAGAGCACAACTCCTGGCTGCAGCTGAAGGAGGACGATTGATTTCTGGCAGTTCGGTAAGTTTGAAATATTTCTGTTTCATGAAAACTTAATTTTTAGTTTAAGAATGTTGTCAACAAAGTTTCAATCTCCCTCAGAAAGTAAGCTAACGTTACACACAGATGTCTACCGCTGCTTTAACTCGCTTTACACCTTTATTAATGAATATAGGGTTGTTTTAACTAAATTATGACGGTTTGGTGAGTTTATATTGTGTTGAAAGTGTGGTGACAATGAAACTATTTTTAACGAAATGGACAAAAACAACCCGCCAGCGCGGTCTTGCGGTCCCAGCATAACGGTCGTTTATCTCGGCGTTTCATCCGTTCAGTTAGCGTCAGAGAAAAGTATTAAGTTCGACTGTTTGGCAAGGCTGACTCTTGGTTGTAAACAGACAGGACTTGACACGCCGTACACAGCATGCTGTAGTACCGAACTACTCCACAGAAGTGAAAACAAGAAACCTCATATTTAACTGGATACATGCATCGAACTCATCGCAGCTTTAACTTCGACCAAATATCATTCAGACCTGGGCTCATCTTAATATCAGATGAATGAAAGGGATTGCCGCGCTTATTGTTGTTGTTATTATATTACGGTATATCAGCAAAAGCAGAGAATATCTTCTCTTAAGCGTTTTACACGCCCAGTAAGTTGTCCATTACATTTTTATGGCATATTGTTTCCACCACTTCAGATGCATTACACGCTGTATATAAGTTTCCAAAACACATCAAATCAATGCACGAAAAGAGAATGGGCTCAGCATTTACGTACCTTTGTCTTCTCGTCTCTGTCATCTGATCCTTCATATCTGGATGTAAAATAGTCCATTATAACATCGTGTAGGAAACTGGCATCACCAGGAGGCGTCATGCACCAATTTTTTTTAAGGGGGCACAGTGTCAACAGCTCCCAGAAATTTGTGTATACACAGACATCAAACGAAATATTATAGAGCTTTCAGTCTTTTCCATGGCACTTACATTTCTAACAATCTGAAAACCCCTGCTTTCATGCAAAAACCTCCAAAATAAAAGTGATGACTAACTTTCATATCAAATACTATTCAATCGGAATAATGACACATTTGCATCATATTCACATCTGAAACGGCATGTTTTATTTAAGTCTTAATGGCTTGTTTAATTGTGTCATTAATGCATTTTGCACAACAACTACATTATCATATAAAATGTATGTAATTTTAAATCCATAAAGTATATAAACAACGAAAATGACATCAGCTATATCCACGTGATTGATTTTAATGTTCAATAATGATTTTAAAAAATATGTTTAGATACAATTATTAGAGGAACGGATTTTTGCATTAAATTTTACCTCATGTGAGCATGTGAGATTCCGCGCCCGCGTGAACTTTGGCGAACTTTGGCGTTGTGCCAAGAAGATGAATCTCTACTAATATAACGTTGAGACGGTCACATTTAAAACCATACATTTTCTACACAGAGAAGGTTAACTGCACATTACCGTACTGGGGTTTGGAAATGTTGTGAGCGTTTCTAACACGTTTTAATTCCTCAGATAGCCAAATGCAGCAGCAAGCCAGCAACAGCAGAGAGCTCGTGAGCGCGCCCAGACACTGATGACGTCTGCGGCTGCGCTCTGACTGCAGCGCCAGCTGCCGCCAGAATAAAAGTACTGTAACATGATCAAAACACGATCAAAACGGCGAAAATCTCCGAAAAGTGACAAGGATGCAGCACAGAATGTATAATATTGTGCATATTAACAGATTAAAAGTCAAATAACAGATTAATGGACGCTTATTTGATTTAGAGGTTGGATGCAAAATCCATTGGCTCAAAAAAACCAAGGGGGCAGGTGCCCCCTCAGTTTGAATGGGCATGACGCCTCTGAGATTGCTCAGATTTAGGCGATCATGTTTATCTTTAAAGTGAGCAGCTAGCTACCTTGTTAAAAAACTTTGCGTGAAATAGTGTTACACCGCAGCCATCCGGGTAAAACATTAAAGGGACAGTCTTTTTACCTTGTCACTATAAATCGCTATTTTCTGCAGTAAACGAGACATTTTCAGAGATTTTCTGTAGACAAGATGTTATAGAATAATAATAAAAAAAGACTTATTTAGATATTTATATATAATATATAATATTACAACTAATATATATATATTTGTTTTACAACTGACTAAACACTTACAGAAAGGATTTATTTGTTAGCATAGCATGATATTAGATTTAAACACTTAATACATTTTTAAATCAATCACTTTGTCTCTGCACAATGAACATTATCAAATATTATTAATGTTGTAAAATATATTGTTCATTGTTAGTTCATATTAGCTAAGGCATTACCAAATGTTAAGGAATAAACTCTTATAGTGAAGTGTTACTAAATTTTCTTTTACCATTTCCTTCACAATGTCAACTTATTTCTATGGCTAACAGATTTTGTAACATTTGTCTTTTTTACAGTCTTACCATTGCTTGTAAGCTGGATTGGGTAAGATGGATCATCTTTAAAGGCACCAGGCAAGTACATGATGTACAGTTACAAGTCATGTATTTTTTTGACTGCAATATTAAATGCTTTCACGTCACATGCAAAATTACACAGGAATGTGGCTGACTTTTTATTTGTAGTTTACCTGAGTGTCATTGCACTTTTCAGGAGTTAAGGCAGATGTGGAGGCACAACGGGTGATACCAGACACACACCAAGCACATTATGTTCGGTAAGTTTGTACTTTACCACTACAGCTTCTTTAAATACCCATGTATACACTCATTCACAATTCCCACACACAACACTGTAACACGATCATACACAACATGTATACAATTTTCTTAGTTTGCCATGTAGAAATATACAAACAGAAATATTCAGACTTTGGTTATAAGAAATTTAATTTAATAATTGTATTTATTTAGCAGAGGTGTCCCTGGACTTTATTGACAAAAGATTTTGTTTTCAGAATAAAAAGTTGTGTCCAAATCAGTAAAATTGTACTTTCTGTTCAGGACATTCAATCATGACATGATCCATGTGGATGCTGTCCATTGAGGAAAGAGTTTGTTCAGCGGTAAGTGAATCTTCTGTATTTTAATGTAATTAGGTGTGGAACAGTAGAATAAGAGCAAAAGGTTTCAGAATAGGGGTAAATTCAAGGCTGAGTTTAATTTTTTAAGAATCTTTTTCTATCTTATATTTGTTGACTTAATGTTTATGATATTTCTAACAGGTTTCTGGATAGAATTAATTCCAAAGATGGGAAAAAGTGCACATCCAGACAAGGAGCAAGCAAAAAGACAAGGAACTTGGTGCAGAGAAAAGCTGTGGCGATTAACCCCTGTGAACAGCTTCATGCAGTCCCTGATTGAGTTCGAATGGACGACTTCAAAGTAAAGGCCACTGTGGTCTGTCTGCCACAGTTTAATGCATTTATTTTTAGTGTTAAATGAAATTCAAGTAGAATATTTAAAACTATGGGCCAGTGTTCTTTTTACCACAGTGAAATGTTACCTTTTAGTCGATGATGGACTTTAAACTGAAAACTTCAAACTATGCAACAGTGTTCTATTTGCCAGAGTTAAATATGTTACAGCAGGGGTCTCCAAACTTGTTTATACTTGTTGATTTTATTTTATGTTACTTGATTATATGTTTATTATTGTTTAAAATCTTGTTTTAAATATGTTTTGTTTCAATTAAATGTTTTTTTTTTTAAATAAAATTTTGATACAAACATTGCTTGGATTGCCTTTTAATTCATTATGTTTTAATTTAGCATTTTTACCATATTAATAACTATAGATTTAAACCTAAATATCTAGCTATTATATATAATATTATTGTATTAACTGTAATAAGTAATAAATAGTATTTATGGGTCAATATAGACATTACAGTAAATTACTGTAAAAATAGACTACTGTAATAAAATATTGTAAAATTACAGTACAGTACTGCTTTGTAACTATACAGTACTAGTTTGTGTACTGTAAAATGGTATTACAGTACAGTACTGTAAAACCAAAATACAGTAACTTACTGGCAACCGTGCTGCCAGTACCGTACTGTAAAAATACAGGGATATCGTTAACAGTGTGCCTACCAGCCTTCCATGCATTTCCATGGCCTGGGGAGCAATAAGAAGTACCATCTGTTAACCATGGTTTCCAGGAGAGCGAGAGGGTCTGGGATGCAGTTCATCTGTAAGAAGACTCATGCTGATGCACAGAGAGAGAGAGAGAGATCTTGGACTCCTAACACCGCAACGGCTGAATAGAGTAATGTATTGACTATGAAGATTACTGTCCTGAAAAGGATTTTGGGGACTCCTATATGATGTTCTATAGACGCTGCCCTTCTTTTTGAATTCTATAATTCACATTCCTAGTTTTCAGCTCCATGTAAGAGGGATCAGTCATAGTGTTGGAGTCAACAGTCCCTTGACAAAATGTTATCACAAAGAGGCAAAAAAAACGAAAAACAATTGATAGTTTTAAGGTGTGGTCACGCACTTAGGGTAACACCCCGTTGGAGGACAATCTGGCGTTGTTTGCAGGTTAAGAGGTGAGTGATTTCTTTAGTTTAGCCTCTATACTGAATAGTAGTTGTGCAATAAATGCACTAAACGACGAGGAGACAATCCTGGGCTGTGCTTCTACAGAATGCCATCAGAGAAGAAAAACCCAGAACAGAGGCATTTGTGAATTTTGTGTCATGAATGTATGTGCCTCTGTCCCCAATGAGGGAAAACAATGGCAGCCATGAATATAAACTCATATTTACAGTGACCACTTCATCAAAGGTAACCTAACGTATATGATTGTTTAGTCATAAATCATATCTTTGTGCTGCCTTTCTATGGAGAGCCCAATGTAAACTGCCACTTTCCTGCCAGCCAACCCCCCTGGCTCACTGCAGTAGATGACAAAATAATGTGACTCAAACTTCACTCCCATTGGTTGCATTGCTAGACACTGGCAGTGTGAAGAGGACTTCGCTTTTTTCACCAAGGTTGTTTTAAATGTAGTGTGTGTACATTTTAGCGGCATCTGTGGTGGGATTGTGAATTGCAACCAACAGCCAAACCCTTCAATATCAAAACGCACTTTGTAGCCACAACAGGACAAACATGTCGTCATCTGAGACAACATAGGGACTAAACACGCCCTGTAGAACAGTTTGTCCATTTAGGGCTACAGTAGAAACATGATGGTGCCTTGCATGTAAGGGGACCCGCAGTATATGTAGATAAAAACAGCTCATTCTAAGGTAATAAAAACAATACAATTCACTAAGATCTTTATTTACACCACGGATAATATAGTTATATATATTATATTGCACTTCTTTCAAGAGATCCTTCTAAAAGTTACACATTGCACCTTTAATATCCCTCTGTAATGAAAAAGACAATTGGAGAGTCGCATCTGTTATTACTGTGTGATCATAGCCAGAGAGTCTAAGAGAAATTGAGGTTTTATTAGGTCAGTAACTACAGTTTTAAAAATAAGAGGATAATGTTTGCATCTACTAGTTGCTCTAAACCATGTGAATGGAGCTTTTATTTTTGAAACTGAATCAGTTTATCACATCTAATTAATCTCTTGAAAGTAGAGTAAAACATCCTTCATAATAGCCCTTCAAGACAAATTACCATCTGTTATGATCCATCAGCCGTGTAACAAATCGAGATGACATATAGACCTCTGAAAAGTAAAATTATGAAGCTACAGAAGGAGCCAGTCCACAAAGTTCATCACAGATGTTTCCAAGTTGGCAGCAAATAATCAGACAATTGCAAACACTTTCACAGATTCCCAAATATTAGCTCAGTATTTTAGCATGCAACAGTCCTTTACAATAAAATCTGTCTATCAATTAACAAAAGTAAATCCTCACATACATGTGTTTGTTGACATTTTCAAATATCACCAAAAACGTGACCCTGTCTTTGAAAACCCTTTTCTGATTTACTGTTTTCTATACAAATTCATCCTACATACAGTAATGTAAAGAACAGTCTGTAAAAAAATAACCTCTTTAATTCTGACTAAGTAAGGTCATGTTAAAGATTGAAATCAACGATTGAATTCAAACTTTGATGCTACTAATCTCATTATTTGATTACAAAACTTTAGTCTTTACAGACAGGGTCACATATTATTAACAAAGCTGAAAAAGATCACATCATCTGAAATAATGTTGATGGCATTCAGCAAAATAAATACACTATTTGAGATTTATTATATAGCCTACGCTCTGCATGACCTTTTATGAACTTTTGAGCAAGACCCAGTGTTTTTGATGGAAAACCTTAAACAAAAGAGACTCCTTTACAAGCAGTTCCTGCTGTTCAAGCATCTTTGTGATGGGAAACGTTGTCTTTTATGTTGAAATAGAAGAGTCTGTACACATTACATGTCTTTGAAAAGCACCTGCAGTGGCCAGAACTATTTCCTTCCACAGATGTGACATTTGTACAGATGGGAAAGAAAAAGAAAAGGAAAAAATACTGTATTCCAGTTCTCATCATGCCATAATAAATCCCACGGCTTATTCCAACATACCTTTTATGGACGTTACATGGTATGCGTTAGCAATGAAACACAAAAACAGACAATGGAGAGTCACTATATGATGAAATAAATGAGTTTAGAAAATGAAAAACAAGCACATTCAAGACATTTTAATAAAATAAACAAACTAAACCGGCTACGGTTAGTGTATACATAGTTCTCCTAACATATACACTCACCAGCCATTTTATTAGGTACACCTGTCCAACTGCGTGTTAATGCAAATTTCTAAACAGCCATTCACATGGCAGAAACTCAATGCATTTAGGCATGTAGACATGGTCAAGACGATCTGTTGCAGTTCAAACCGAGCGCCAGAATGGGGAAGAAAGGTGATTTAAGTGACTTTGAACGTGGCATGGTTGTTGGTGCCAGACGGGCTGGTCTGAGTATTTCAGAAACTGCTGATCTAATGGGATTTTAACACACAACCTTCTCAAGGGTTTACAGAGAATGGTCAGAAAAAGAGAAAATATCCTGTGAGTGGCAGTTCTGTGGGCGCAAATGCCTTGTTGATGCCAAAGATCAGAGAAGAATGGCCAACCTGGTTCGAGTTGATAGAAAGGCAACAGTAACTCAAATAACCACTCGTTACAACCGAGATATACAGAAGAGCATCTCTGAACACACAACACGTTGAACTTTGAGGCGGATGGGCTACAGCAGCAGAAGACCACACCGGGTGCCACTCCTGACAGCTAAGAACAGGAAACTAAGGCTACAATTAACATAAGCACACCAAAATTGGACAATAGAAGATTGGAAAAATGTTGCCTGGTCTGATGAGTCTTGATTTCTGCTGCGACATTCAGATGGTAGAGTCAGAATTTGGCGTCAACAACATGAAAGCATGGATTCATTGGGTCTTGGATCAACGGTTCAGGCTGGTGGTAGTGGTGGAATGATGTAGGGGATATTTTCTTGGCACACTCTGGGCCCATTAGTACCAATTGAGCATCCTGTATTGTTTCTGACCATGTTCATCCCTTTATGACCACAGTGTACCCATCTTCTGATGGCTACTTCCAGCAGGATAACGTGCCATGTCATAAAGTGCAAATCATCTCAGACTGGTTTCTTGGACATTACAATGAGTTCACTGTACTCACATGGCCTCCACAGTCACCAGATCTCAACCCAATGGAGCATCTTTGGGATGTGGTGGAACGGGAGCTTCTTGCCCTGGATGTGCAGGCGACAAATCTGCAGCAACTGCGTGATGTTATCATGTCAATATGGACCAAAATCTCTGAAGAATGTTTCCAGTACCTTGTTGAATCTGTGCTCTATTAAATAATATTAAATAATATACTGCCTCTTTTTTATAATGGGATTGGATGCCCCATTTTTAAAGCTCTAAAAACCTCACATTGATCAAAAACGAATCCATACAGTTATTAAAGTCTCCCTGCAGCCAATAATTTTATTACCTTTAAACTCATAAACATCATAATAGCATATGTGAAACTTTTCTTGTGCCAGTTATTTCTTTAAAATAGCTTGATTGTAACTCTACACGCTTTTCTTATTTAGTATACTTGGATCCATGAATATGCAATTAATTCCCTGCATCCACTCAACTGCACCAGCTCAGACCATAGATATATATGTACATAGATGCTACATTTTGCAGTTTCAGACACATAGCTGCTAAGTCCAGTTTCACAATGCACACCAGTTGCAGCACTATTTTCAGCGCTGATGTTAACAGGTTTGAGCATTCAAACTGCATGTGTGAGCAGAGTCTATACAGCATCTCTACATATCCATGGCTTAAACTATACTGGGGTGTGTTTCCCGAATCAAACGAAATAACTCGCTGCTGAACCACTATAGTACAATGCAAAGAAATTAACTAGCTATAGTCACGACTGTTGACCGACACATCTTTCATTTGAACGATGTTGATTCAACAATATATAGTTGATGATGTCACCTAGGAGGTGGAGTCCTAATTAATCTGTTCAGACCGATTTAGTCAGAATATTGCTGTAAATAACGCACATTTCATTTTATTGTGTTTTAGTTCTCTGTTTTTTTATTTCAAGATATTTATTTCATTTGCAGGTTTCCTTTAACGTCACTCATCCCAGGGTTTCCTCCAAGATCTTAAAGGGACACTCCACTTATATATATACTCATTTTCCAGCTCACCTAGAGTTAAACATTTGATTCTTACCGTTTTGGAATCCATTGAGCTGGAGGCGCAATGATATTACGTACGTAGTGCCCGAAAATAGTCCCATGCTATTGAAAGTTACTAAGGGGACTATTTTAGGCTGCTGTGTAATATCATTGCGCCTCCTGCAGCCATGTTACGGCAGCAAAGTCCTTGATTATTACGCCAGAATGAGAGTACAGTTCCTAGCCATATCTGCCTAGAATATCGCAACTTTTAATTTTCCATCGTTCTTAGTACACGATGTAACTACATAAGAGTCAAGTTTTAAATAGAAAAAAAAAATTTGTTTAGTCGCGATGCTAATGGACTAATCAGATTCTATGGATTGTGCTAAGCAGGCCCGGTACTAGGCTTGCTGGACTGGGGATTTTTGGGTGGGCAGCCAATTCTCGACTAAAATGATTTATACACTAAAATTATGGATGTTTCAATCCAATATTATTTTGCATATGTCTTATAATAAAGGGCCATTAATATGTCCTTTTGCACGTTCAAAATTTTAAAGTAGATGCAATTAGATTTATAATGATTTATAATTTTATAATGATTACGTTTTACGTTTTACCTTACGATGACCTTGCGGAGTGAAAGTTCCTCCTGAACTTAAAAGTTTGTAGATTTTTGCGTGTGAAGTTTTTCTTGAACCGAGCTGAATGAGCTGATGAATAACGATGACACACCGCTAAAAATTTTTTTTTTAAATGCACGCGATGCTCAGATGTTACAATACTGTATAGTAACTGTATAACCATTTTATATCATTTATATCTACTATATATTATGCCACAACCAAACTGCATATTCCAGTTTTAATAAACAGAACTACGTCTAAAACAAACACATTAAATGCTACTGGAGACTTGCCATTGGCTGTTGTATTTGAATGAATAAATAATGAGGTGAGTCTAAGAAAGGATAAGGGGCTATTTTGGGCATGTTTTACCATAAAAAAGTTTTATTTTAATATGTGTTGTGTTATTACGTTTATTTAATACTAAATTGCATTGTTTCTGATATATATTTTAAAGATGCAGGTTTTTTATAGTTACCGTCATAGAGAACACTAGTACTGTGAGTTAAATACTGCTGAAAAGACCACCTAAGCTTGAATAAGCTAATCAGACAATATTGGGCGGGAGGCGTAAACACTAGCATTTGCCAACAAAAGACGTTTTTTTGTTTAAAGATACTCCTTAATTTTATGGTTGCCTGGACATTTTTTTTTGGGGGGGGGGCAGAAGGAAAATCTGTGGAGGGCAATGCCCCCCCTCCCCCGTAGACCCGGCCCTGGTGCTAAGCTATGCTAAAAGTGTTAGAGCCAGACCCGGAGATCAGCTGAATGGATTCCAAAACGGGAAAAATCTAATGTTTAACTCTAGGGGAGCTGGAAAATGAGCATATTTTCAATAAAAAGTGGAGTGTCCCTTTAAAGCCTGTAGAGTTTTTAAAAACGCACTATAATTCTGTTTACAAACTAGAAGACATGAAATGCAATTTGTATATTTAGAATGATGGATATAGAATGCACTTCATTTTGCTTGCTTATTTTGTTCAGAAGCATGAAGTCTGCATGTCATATTAACTAGGAACAATGCTTCTAACCAGAACTGGAAAGTTTGTAATTCAGTTTGCGAATGTCAGCTGGAACGGTGGTTTCGGGAAACACCTAAATCATTGAACTATGCTGTAACGATGAAACCGTTGGCTAACGATGCTTTTAGGAAACGTACCCCAGATCCACTCATTCAACTGTTGACTGGTTGTATTTTCGTGACGTAGGAAACCATGGGAGTTTAAGACAGCTGTCCTTGGAAAACTGAAGTTTAATGGAGAAAATACTCTGCAATGGTGTTGAATGATTTGAATTTGCACATGGTTTGTCCTAAACCATATTAAAACACGACATAAACATATAAACAAGAGTAAAAACCTCTTTAAAAGTCTTCTGAACTGAAGGGATGGGTTTTTGTAAGGAAACATTTACGCCCTTACATATGTTCAAGAGAGAGTTGAGGTCAGTTGAGGTCAGTTAAGGCTGGAGGCTGACCTCTGACCCAACTTTACACAAAACCTTCACTTCATGATGGCTTAAGGGCGTGTAAAATATGGGCTAATTTTCATTTTGGGGTGAACTATTCCTTTAACAGCGCTAAAGCATGTAAGCAAGCACAAATATCCATTGCGTCATGTAAAACAAAGTGTAAGGTCTGTTCAAGTTCAACAGCATGTGTCTATTTGCATCAATGGAGTTTTAGGAGACTCTATTGTAACTGTTGTAGGACAGAGAATTTTCCCACATGATGTTCTCACATTCATAATGTCAACACATGCACAGGGCAGTCATTTCCTTGCACTTAGGGGTAAAGTGTAGGGATGAGGAAACGGAAAAAAGAGCGCTATTCAGAAGTCTTATCTCAATTGCTTCCTGAAAACAGAGAGGTTGTTGCTATCTAAATAGGAAGCGCTAAGGACTTGCTAGCCTGAGACAGCAGACTTTCAGGCCAACGTTTCCTCTATATTCCTGTTTAACAAGCCAACAATCCATCACTTCTATTTGGCTCTCTTCCTTTTGCATGTTTATGACAGGTCTCTGTGTTTACACACAGCAGAGTCATTTATCAGGGAAATTTCAATCCAAGCCGAAGGTAAACATGAATTGTTTCTCTGATGATATCATATAAGTATGTGTTGCATCTGGTAAGAAAATATAATGTAAAATAAATCTATAAACATTGCTATCTCAGATGGCTGTCTGATTACTTTGATTTAAACAAGATATTCCACTAAGGGGTGCTTTAATAAATAGTCTAATAGTTCTAGTTTAAGTTAGACAGATGTTAGCAATGTGTCTTGCTGGAAACCGCTTGCAGTAAACAGCTGCTGGATCTGACTTATCTCAATCGTTACATTTCAGAATAAGTAAAACGACTGATCTAAATGTGAATTATGATACTACACACATATAATATCATTTCTTAAAAACATTATTAGTCAACTGCGGAGTGTGGTTTGGAAAGAATTCAGCAGGCATTTAGCCACCGGACACTGTGTAGGACATAAGCAGGGTTCTTGTGTCCCACAGGTTGGACTGAGGCCAGACTAGCAATGCTCATGTTTAATTTACAACCTCTACAAGGTTTTTTACGCAGACAGCCAGACTGCGAGCACATGAACTCACCTCCAGAATTAATGCGTCTCTGAGAGCACTCCAGGCTTTAGAGCCAGAAACACTTCCAGGAAAGGTGCTGAAATCCTCTTTCACCTCTTTTACTTACAGAAAGTGTCACAGTCCTCTAAATCTTGCCATTTACATTCTGTAAACCCCCCAAAAATGAAATATCAAATGGTGACAGATTTATGAAAGGAGTACAGGTGTGAAATGTAGCTTGACAGTTTCTAAAAAATAAAAAAAATAAAAGAATTCTGCTTTATGGTATGTATGCATTAATGCATTCTTAAATTCTTTCTTAAAAGTTTAAATGTTGCAAATGTATTTAAATAAACAAAACTTTTTATTGCATGAAAAACTATACTAATTTAAGAGTATACAGATATCGTATTAAAAAAAAAAATCTGATATTTTTTAATAAGCAGCATCATAAATCCCAAGTTGCATGCTGCTTCCTCATTTGTAGGTCAATTTGGATACATTTAGCATCTGCTAAAAAAATAAATGCAAATACAATTACAAAACAATTGTTTCCAAATTGATTTCCCAACACTGGAGGGAATGGCAGTAGTCGGGTCAGTCAACTATTAACTATTTAAAGAGCACCTATTTCAATGCTAAAAAACAATGTTATTTTGTGTATTTGGTATAATACAATGTGTTCGCGTGGTTTATGGTTCAAAAAGCAAATTCTTTTCCACAAGTACTCCCAAAAGTGCTATTCCGCCATACAATATAGTTCCTCTTTTAAATCCGCTTAGAAAAGCGTTACGTTTTATTTCGTGCCACCATACTTGCTCGTATAACTACTCGTCTTAAATAGGAAAAACGTTGATGTGTTTGGTCACTTCTAACCAGGGGTTAAATTGGGATTTGTTATGTGGGGGGGGCTCTGCGGGAAGGGGTACTTCAAAGGGTAACATGTTTAATACTGATGATAGCAAAGCCACTGGTGTGTTTCAATGACATTCTGGACCTCTGATAGGATTTGATAAGTTTCAGCTTTAAAGCTGTGCCAAAGGTTGACCCAAAATATTTAAAAAAGAGCTTCTGAATTTTAAATGATGCAAATCTATGAGTTTGACACCCTATATCCATTTGTTGCACATATCATTATGCACAACTGATCAAACTTTAAAGGAAGTTTAAAGAATCAACCTCCTTGAATAATTCTAGGCATAAGATACCCAAAAAGACTCAATTAACAAGAAAAGGTACAACACACAGTACTGTATCATCAACATGTCTTATAAATTAGCCATAGAGATTCCCTATGCTGGTCAGCAGCTAAAACAATCATATAGTTAGGTTTGATTTGTGTAATCAAAATACATTATTTTATTAAACTATACAATAGTTATATCCAGTGTTATCCTTAACATAATGTAATTAGATGAGTGACATACATACTTTAATCCTTTACACGTTTCTAGTCTTCTATGAAGTTTTCTCGACATGGGCACCATTCTTACCTCTCTCTCTCTGTCTCTCTCTCTCTCTGTGTGTCTCTCTCTCTCTTTCTCTCTCGTCAAATGATCCTGCGTGAGAGCGCGTTCTTGAAGTTCCGAGTTTTTTCGCTTGAGTTGCATAACTTGCGCGAAGACGCATCTAAAGGGAAAAGCGCGTGTTTTTGCGGCAATTGCGGCGCCCAATTCGCGTCATTTTCATCGCCCCGTGCGAGGACGCGTCTGATTGCGTCTTTGCATTGACTTTGTATGTACTCTGCTCGCGCAAATCGTTGAACTTGCGTTGGTGAATATGCCCCATAATGAATGAAAACGCATTATTCCCTTCGCGTCAGTGCACACACACCAGCGCAGCGAGTACACACACACAAGCGCAGCGGATACACTGGCAAGAGCAGAGCGCGACCTTCAGCCTATGTGCCGGGGCTTAGCCCCGGACGGCCCCGGCCCAATTTATACCCTGCTTCTAACTTTATCTCTGTTTGGTACCATTGAATGAATGGGGCTAAGCTAAATGCTATCAAAGTGTCGCAGGGTGCCACAGCGCTTACATGCACGCACTAAGATGATAGAGGTATTCTTAGTTAAGGTAATAACATAGTTTAATATGGAAAAAGGATAGACTATTTCTTTAACTAACAGACTGAGACTGAAGCAGGAGGAATTATGATAATGTCAGTCTTGTCCACGTCAACAGGCCCTGGAAGTAAACTGTTGCCTACAATCTGTGTGTTTGTTGTAGTGCAAGAAAAGAGATTTACGCTGGAGACAATAACTCGCCTCATTTACTTGGGTTTGTACCTTTTGCATAACGTTAACCAGTGTTGAGGTAACGCATTACAAGTAATGTGCATTACGTAATAATATTACTTTTCTAAAGTAACGAGTAAAGTAACGCATTACTTTTTTAATGTACATATTAATATTTGAGTTATTTTTTTTAAAACGTAATGCAAGTTACTTTTCAGTTTAATGAATCTGATTAAAAAAAATAATGTACCGAATTAAACTGAAGTTAGTCAAGTATAATTACGCAAACTCTAGTCAGAAACAGAGATGGCAGGCAAGACTTTGACATTTTTGTGATGGAAATATGCAATTTCTGAATGCCGAACTTCTCAGTCATAAAAAACAAAGCCTGCAAGAGATCAAGCCTCAGCCAAGTAAGAAAAAGTAGCGCAAAAGTAACTTAAAAGTAATGCAAGTAATACTTTCCATGAAAAGTAACTAAGTAACCCAATTAGTTGCTTTTTGGGAAGTAACTTAATATTCGCATTACTTTTAAAAGTAACTTTCCCTAAAATGTACTAATACACATGTTAACTTGTTCTAATTATTAGTACATGTTAACATGTGTACTAGTCTGTAAGTGTGTATTAGTAACTAATACACACTTACACACCAAAGGAAATGTAAAATCGTGAATCAGACCATAGGAGCTCTTTAAGATCTATTCTGAATTTGGTAGAGCATAACATTAGCAGTACAAAGGTTGTGGGTTTGAATCAGAGGAAACACATACTGATGAAAAATATACAGCTTGAATGCACTTTTAAAGCTGCTTTGGAAATACGTTTATACCGAATGCATGGTAAATGTAACTGAAGACACAAATTAGGTAAATAAACACATTATTAAAGGGATAGTTCGGCCAAAAATGATATTAAACCCATGATTTACTCACTCCCAAGCTGTCCGAGTTGCATATGTCCATCGTTTTTCAGACAAACACATTTTCGGTAATCCAAACGGCTCCAGGATGATAAACAAAGGTCTTCTGAGGGTAATCCGCACGGTGTTGTTGTAGAAATATCCATATTTAAAACTTTATTAACTAAAATAACTACCTTCCGGAAGCGCCGCCATCTTAGTCGCGTCCGCATTCAGGATGAGAGCTTACGCAGCCTACGGAGGCTACTCTGCTGCTGCTCTGTGCCCCCGCCCTCCGAATTTGTCATACGTCACTAAGAAAAGTGCGACCACTACGCTAGTACTCTCTCCTGAATGCGGACGCGACTAAGATGGCGGCGCTACCGGAAGGTATTTATTTTCTTTAATAAAGTTTTAAATATGGATATTTCTACAACAACACCGCGCGGATTACCCTCAGAAGACCTTTGTTTATCATCCTGGAGCCGTTTGGATTTAATTTAATTAATTTAAATAATTTAATTTGGACTTGAAGGTTGTGGACCCTGTAACATAACATTTAATCAACTGAAAGATCTAAAACATTTTCTAAAATATCCGAAAATGTGTTTGTCTGAAAAACGATAGACATATGCAACTCGGACAGCTTGGGGGTGAGTAAATCATGGGTTTAATATCATTTTTGGCCGAACTATCTCTTTAAAGGGTTCATTTGTGCTAAACTAATATTGCCTTAAACTGTGCATCAGTTTAACTGTAAAAACCCCTGTAATGTTGTGGCTTTCCTTATAGGTAAAATACAGATTGCCAGTTAAGTCACAGCAAGTCTTTAGTTGGATGCTGGAGAGCTACTGAAATTACAGGAAATTATAAAGCATATATGGAAAAAATGTAACAATATAGTAAATCCAGAAGCTTTCATGCTTCTTTGTGCTACTTTTCAGCAAAGTTGTATCTCCTTTCTTGCCACATGAATTTATATATTTCTCATAAATAGCTTTAAGCAGGTGGCCCAATATGATGTTGATGAAAATCATCCAGAGAGAGGCTTAAAATGTCAGTTCCCTCTAATATCCATGAAGAGGAGATAGATCTGACGCACTCTTAGCTGTAATTTGTTTATTTGCTGCATGAATAAATATCTGACACATTGAGTAGTGAAGCACATCATTTAATGAGACACTTGAAAAGCTTACAAATGACACAGCTGAAAACAACGGCAGTGTTTGATGCTCTGGTCTGTTTCATTTTAAGCAGTAGAATTATTGTCTTAGCGTCCAGCAACAAAGCAATGCAGCATCTTTGATATAAACACATTCCAGCAGTTACACAATGTTATGTGGTTGCACATCAGTGCTCTTGAAACAATAACCAGATCCAGGAGCATCTGCTTAAAAGCATCTGTGATTCACTCTGTTGTAGATGCCAAATGACTGCTGTCAGTCTATTCACTTCCCTTTATTGTATCTAGAATTTCGTCCCAGTAGTCGGCTACTTTTGAAAAAGCAAACTACTGTACTGCTCTGTAGCTTTGAATTTAACGTTTCTATTGATATATCCAAATGAACTATTAGATTTGGGGACATCGGCAATATTAAAAGAGCACACTTGAGCTAATATCCCACAATGCTTTAAGTGTGAGAACAGAAGTATTGACTTTTTTACTTGCAGTGTGTACATTTTAGGAGGATCTCTTGAAATCTTGAAATGCAATATTATATGCAAGACTATATTTTCAGTGGTGTATAAATCTTACAAAATAATAATAATCATCATAATAAAATGTTTTATTTATATAGCGTCTTTCCAGAGCCCAAGGACGCTTTGAACCTTTGTGTTTTTATACCTTAGAATGAGCTGTTTTTATCGCCATACAATGTGGGTCCTTTTACATGGAATCGGACTTTACGAGTTCGCCTCACTGACAATAAAGTGGGACTGCTAATATGCGTGAGTGGCGTGCTGTCCCGGGGCGAAGGTTCCGACCTCGGGAAATACCCCCCGAGTTCGGAACGTTCGTCCCTCGACCGGGGAAGGAGCCCCGGGCCTGGGGCGTGCCCTGACCCGGGTTATCCCCGGTGCTGAGCTAAATGTACGTAGTGAGGCGAAGGGGTGGAGGTGGGTTTGCGATAATTCCGGAGAATGAGGGTAAGGAGTCTTGATTATTTATAGAGCTGCTACTAAGTTAGTGATTGTTAAACAGCTGTGTTCATTGCTTAATGATCGAGAGCCAGCCGTGTTCATTGACTGATCAGCTCCTCCCAAACCTTGTTTATATAAAACATCATATTTTGCACCTCCATGTTTCTACAGTAGCCTTAAAGGATTAGTCCATTTTCTTAAAAAAATAAAAGATAATTTACTCTCCTCCATGTTATCCAAAATGTTGATGTTATTCTTTGTTCAGTCGAGAAGAAATTATGTTTTTTGAGGAAAACATTACAGGATTTTTTTTCATTTTAATGGACTTTAATAGAACCCAACACTTAACACTTAACTCAACACTTAACAGGTTTTTTCAACAGAGTTTCAAAGGACTCTAAATGATCCCAAACGAGGCATAAGGGTCTTATCTAGCGAAACGATTGTCATTTTTGACAAGAAAAATAAAATGTGCAATTTTAAATCATAACTTCTCGTCTATCTCCGATCCTGAAAGGGCCAGCGCGATGTCACATTAATGCGTAGTGACGTAGAAAGGTCACGTGTTACATATAAAACGCACATTTGCGGACCATTTTTAAACAATAAACTGACACAAAGACATTAATTAGTATCATTCCACATACAACAACGTCGGAACGGTCCTCTTTCTCCACACTTGTAAACACTGGGGCGTAGTTTCGCGTTCATCCTCTGTGATCTCTTGACGTGATGACGTATTGCGTGAGGTCGCGCTTGCGCTTTCAGGACCGGAGATAGACGAGAATTTGTGGTTTAAAAGTGCACATTTTTTATTTTTCTTGTCAAAAATGACACTTGTTTCGCTAGATAAGACCCTTATGCCTCGTTTGGAATCGTTTAGAGTCCTTGAAAACTGTTAAGTGTTGAGTTAAGTGTTAAGTGTTGGGTTCTATTAAAGTCCATTAAAATGAGAAAAATCCTGGAATGTTTTCCTCAAAAAACATTATTTCTTCTCGACTGAACAAAGAAAGACATCAACATTTTGGATGACATGGTGGTGAGTAAATTATCTGGATTTTTTTTTTTAAGAAAATGGACTAATCCTTTAAACAAACAAACTGCTCTACAGAGCATATTTCATTACTGTTGTCTCAGACGATGACATGTTTGTCCTATAGCGGCTACCGTAGCTTCTCTATGAATTTTGAAAGGAAGGTGTGAGCTGTGGACTGCACCATTGGTTGCTATTTTCAATCTCACCACTAGATGCCGCTAAAATCTGCACACTGCAGCTTTAAAGAGCACCAATTGTCCGATTTATGTTTTTACATTTCCTTTGGTGTGAAAGTGTGTGTTAGTACATGTTAACGATATGCAAAAGGTACAAACCCCAAAGTAAACGATATTTGCATTTAAAGTTGTTTGTCCTTATCTTGGAAACTTATACTTCCAGTTAGTAAAATAACATAAAGTTATCCATTTGGGACAATACTACTCTTCTAAAATTCATACATTAGGTGGATGAGTATTGTACATATAGTGCACAGTTTAAATGCATAGTGTATAGTATTTCCTTTGAGACACAGCTATATTGAGTGTGTTTACATAATAATACATAATAATAAACTATCATAATATGCTTATAGAAATGTTTTCATGGGTTTACATGCAAATTAATAAACCAGAAAACGTGCGTACATTTTTTGGATATTTGTCAGGTTTCCTGTAGGCAGTGATGTAACCACCTATAGGACATCTAGTCATTAAAAAAGCTAGCGGGACATCTGCCTTAAGCTATTCTGTTGTATCTCTTCTAAATGTAACATGAGCTTATTTAGCGGTTTCGAGAGCAGACTTTTATGCGTTACTTTACGCTTGCTTCTGTTTGTGGGGTTTATCTTTTACAATCTACCACAACTCTTACGAAAATAAACCATGGTTTTATAGTGGTAAAAGTGTAGTAACCATGGTTTTTTGGTGTATTGATTACTATCAGAAAAACTATGGTTTACTACACTAACCATGGTTTCTCCATTGTTTTTGAAAGCCATGGTTGTCAAAATCTTGGTTATTTTGTGGCTACCATGGTTACCAGGAACCAAGTTTTTTTACTGTAGTAAAACCATGGTTAATTTTCGTAAGGGAAGGGAGGCGTGTTGGGGTGATTTTAGCTGCAGGTGGCTTGCACTGTAACTGCTGCGGCAGGTGGATCAACCACGTACTGTGGATTTTAAGATCCTCTGTCACTGTGGGAGCTATCGAAGACGACAACACTAACTCCCCTGGATTACTTCCACCTCCGACAGCCATCTCTCTGACTGTGCCAGACTGTCCAGAGTAAACCGGAAGGTCAAAGCGACCATCTGCCACAGAGCTTGTGACCATAATCGAGCCTGTCATGGAAACAGAGTCCAAGCATTACCCGCCAAGGACTGCAATTGAAAGCCTATTCCTACCACATACTAAGTCCATACCAGAGCCAGAAAGTTACATCCGTCTTGAGGCCAGAGCCGATCACCAAGCCCCATCTGGAGTACTTGCCAGTAAACCGGTTCACCCCTGAGCAAATTGAAGCAAATCCCACCTATCACTCATGTTGTGCCAGATAATCTTATGGATGACCCAGTCCCATCCTGTATCCTGCCCACCCCTTTGTTTCCAGACTCCCTGCTGGCTATGCCCTGTCATGTGCACTTACCTGCAAATTAGTCCCACATAGCTTCTTGGCTCTTACATCCCCAATGGCTCTGCCTACTCTTCTAACACAGCTCTTCAGCTCCACCCCAGCTGTCCACACCCTCCAGGTTTTTGGTTCTGCCTCAGGCTCCTTCACCACAGCTTGACCCAGTTAGGGGGTCTTCAGAGCACATACCTCAACAAGTTTTGCCTTGGCTGTGTTCTCCCTTGGCTTCATTGTGGTCTGTCAGTACTTGAGCTCCAACGGGCTTGGTTTTACCATGGACTTTCAGGCCTCTGTTTACACCTCAACCCTCCAAACTTTTGGTTTCTTCAGCATCACCACATTTTGTTAGACCCGTTTCTCCACCTCCACCTCCAACCCCACTTCCAGGTCGTGGATGTCGTTCTAGGCATACGTCCTTATTGCTACACCTCAACTGCTTCATCAGTTCATCACCAAGCTATGCCAAGGAGATCCATCAGTTCTCCACCATAGCTCCCCCCTCCTTCTGCTTCACCTTGAGCTACTCCTTTGCAGGCTTTTTCAGTCCCTGACACATCACCAGCTCCACGCTCTCCTCCCAGGCCCTCCCACACCACCATTATTAGACTATAATTTATAGTGCGAGGACACACCTGATGGGAGAGGGGAGTTTTGTCACAGTTTTGTTTCCTTGTGTTTGTTTAATTGCGTATGGATATCTTGTCTTTACTTTTGCCATAGTTCATTAGTTATCTTATTGTCTTCTTTGTTACTGATTATAGTCATCTGTGTGTCATGTACTGTAGCTACCTCATTAATCCCTGTGTATTTATACCACTGCATAATTTAATAAATTAATAAATAAAATAATTATTAAAAGTAAAGATCTGAATAATGTATGTTTGGGTATTTTCTTATATGATTTTTCATGTTTTCTTGTTTTTATAGCATGTATTTTTTATGGCATTTGTTTGGATTGGTTTGTTTGGATGTAAATGTACTATCTATTGTGATGACTGTATATGGTGTATACACCTCAATAACAGTACAATAACATGCATTTAGCACAAAGGGTGATTTGAAGCAGTTGTTTGTGACTGTTAAAAGTATTCGGTTGAAAGAAGGTCATACTGTTGTGTTTTGGTGACTAATCCAAATGTTCTCATTATGCATCACAATGATTATGTGGAAAAAAATATGTAACAATGAAAGCATGAAATCAGTGTTTTTTATAAAGTGACTTACCTCAGTTTGGAGTTTTTTTACTTTTACTGAAAATGTACACCCTACTTGGTGAAAATAGAACCAAAGTGAATAAACAATTTAATATACCATAGAAGTGTGATTTGTTCCTAAACATTAGGAATGGCAAAATTGCAAAAAATATACAGTATAGTGACTTGATAACATTTGTTAGAGCAGAATAAGAGTGCATTATTATGATTTATACCACGGGTCTGTTGAACGCTTTATTCTGATTGGTTGAGAAATGTTCTACGGGTGTTAATTTATTTTTTTAAATGCTTAATTCCAATCCTTGACTCTTATTGGTCAATAGACCTTTTGCGTGTTTGCAAACAGAGATGACGATTTTGTGGGCGGAGCCCAACTGGTGGCAGAAAGTGACAGCTCTGCAATAGCGGTGTGAAGTGCTTTAGCGTTAAACTGTGATTTTTATGGATCCGGTGTCCTGTTGAAGTCTGTTTCCCCTATATTTCTCTTTAGTGTAATGTTTCTTATAGCGTTTTCACCACGTTACGTTCATTTTTTCGATAAATTAAAAGTTTAAATGGCTTGGCTACTGATATGTGTGCATGTACGTAATGTATATGTCATGACACGGTGGTGGAGTGAGGACACAAATGCAGAGTTCGGAAAATAAATAACATTTAATGATAAAACTGGAAATAATAACACGAGGAGTAACAGGTAACCAACACAGGAACATCCAAAACGTGACACAGGGAACAGACATGGTTGCAATGACAATATAGAACAGACACAAAACATGACACGGATCACCGTGACATAACCCCTCCCTCTACGAGTGGCTACCAGACACTCACATAAACACAAAACAAACACAAAGTCTGGTAGTGAGAGTCCAAGGGAGGGGTGGAGGGCTTGGGGACCCTGGCGAAGCCGACAGCCGCCGGGATGAGACCAACAGGACGGTTGGCCAGACTGCGCCAGGAGAACTGGAGCGATCGCTCCGAGAACCGAGGCAGACGAATTACCCCCCTCCTGGGAATCGTCGACGATCAGATGCCCCCGGAAATCATTTCCCATCCCCTCGCGGAAACGGAGACCCTCGCTCGGTAGCCACCCCGGGGAAATGATCGGGCGTGGTCCGTTCCGGATCCCCCTGCGAGCAGGATGGTGGTCCTCCGAGGGACCGTCGACGACGACTCAACCGTTGGGGGACCGCCTGGGTCGATCCTCCTCCCGCAGGCCCGCAGGAGAGAGCGATCGCTCACGGTGGTCCCCAAGAGACATCAGGGTTGATGGGGAACGAACCCCGATGTCACTACTCCCCCTCGACGAAACTCCTGGGGGAGCCGCCCTCCGTGAACCTGCTGCGTCCAATATGGCCGGATCATTCTGTCATGACACGGTGGTGGAGTGAGGACACAAATGCAGAGTTCGGAAAATAAATAACATTTAATGATAAAACTGGAAATAATAACACGAGGAGTAACAGGTAACCAACACAGGAACATCCAAAACGTGACACAGAGAACAGACATGGTTTCAATGACAATATATCAGACTTCGACAGAACACCGGACATCTTCTCTACTTAATTTCTATTCAAATTATTAATACATTTCCAGATGATTTCATTGCTCCAGTCTGTCCGTTTAAGGGCTTATTGCAACCATAAACACCTACGTTTATTTTCAAATGGTGTCTTTGACGACGGTATACTATAAAAATAAAGGTCAGGGCCGGCCCTGGGCATAGGCGGAATAGGCAAATGCTAAGGGCGCTGCCGACCCCTTGGGGCGTCCGTGCGCCCAAATTATTATTTTTTTAATATATGTATATAAACATTTAACTATAAATATTTAATTTTGCACAAGAAAACAGCAGTTACTGATGAATTATTAGTAGCAAATAATCTCGGAAGATCGTGCTTGTTAAATAGCTCTGTGGCTATACTGCACTGAAGCGGCAGTTTAAAATATAAACCCAGAATTCAGCAAACGTCAAGGACAAGAAAACGGAAACAACAATCAGACAGAGACGCGGAATTTACATAATGTTACACAGACCATGTTTAAATTTCAATGTTTCTAGACAGAAATAGCAACTTGTTCACTTTGTTTGGTATTAATAAGCTGCGCATTGGAGTGCTGGCCGCGGTGCTGAAGACCAGGGACGTGCACAGGAATTTTTAGGGGCAGTTGCTCTGACCTAAATAAAGGGCACCCCCCCCCCCTAAATATTTTTTTAAACACGGCCTATATGAAGGATTGAGAATAACAGGGTCTTTATTAAAATCAGCAAACATGTTTGCCTAATTCCTACCAAAAAAATTGTAGCCTAGGCTGCTTGTCTGCAAGCTGTAGCTAGCTGCTATCTGTCTGATTATTTAAGCTTAAACGTGGCAAACTCAGCCTAGATTCATGAAGATTTTAACAGAGGTGGAAAGAGTAGCCAAAAACTTTACTCAAGTAAAAGTACAAGTAACTAAATAAATAATTACTCAAGTAGAAGTAAAAAGTATGCAATGAAAATAATACTCAAGTAGCGAGTTACTAGTTTTTAGTTTAGTTTTATTTTTATTAGTTTATAATAACGTGGACAGTCCCTTTTAATAAAAAGAGCAGCTTTAGCCTGTACGGCTAATTTCCAGCTGTAGTCCCCGGCCAGAGTGTTAATAGGCATACATCAAACAAAATACATTACAGTTATATTACAACAGAACTAAACAAAAGAGAATAAAATATACAATCCTGCGACACACAATTTAGACAAGCACAGTCAAAAAGCACCAATTACAAAAACATAAAGCCTGTTACATACATGGGAGCAGTACAGATTTCACATATAATTATGCAGGAGCCACATTAAAACACATACATAACCAAACATTAAGGCAGCCAACAAAGATCTAACAGCAGCAGCATGACCATGTCACATCAAATGCACATCACATCTGTCTGATTAATGTGTGCATTTATAATTGACGGATAGCCAGCTTTTAAGATGTGTAGTAAAGACGGAATATGTATGTAGGTCTTTAATTGTGGTGGGCAATGAATTCCAGTTTTGTATTGCTGTAACAGAAAATGATAATTGACCAAATGTGCTTTTCCTAAATGGGATTAAAAGATCACCTCGTGTAGTGCTTCTGGTGATCTGACTGCTATTTTTACGTTGGATTATAAATGAATTAAGAGGAGTAGGAGCCTTATTATGCAGAATTTTATAAACCAGACAGATATTTTTGTATTTAATTACATCTTCCCAGCTTAACAGTTTATGGTCATCAAGAATGATACAATGATGTGAACTGTTAGGCTTCTGGGCCAATACTTTAAGAGTTTTTTTATAAAGAATTGCTATTGGCTTTAGTGATAAGCTATTTATTTGTCCCCAGCTTGTCAGACAATATGTCAGATGTGACACAATCATGGCATCCATAAATAATTTAGCAGCATTAAAAGTAAGTGCATTTCTAATATATCTAAAATTTGCTAATGTAAACTTAACCCTATTGCACACTTTCTTAATATGAGGTTTAAAAGAGAGATTAGAATCAATAATAACACCCAAATACTTAAATTGTGGCACAATACTGATGTTTTGACCTGAGATCATTATATTTGACACAATATTACTTTGTCTCTTTGTGAAAAACATTCCCACTGTTTTATTTACATTTAGTTGAAGACACGAACGATTTAGCCAATTAGTAATGTGATCCATAGCTATGGTCAGTTTGGCAGCAGCCAGATGTTCTGTCTTGGCATGCACATATATTACAGTATCGTCCGCATACATTAATGTACTGATATCTGGACAGACTGATGGCAGATCATTAATATATAAACTAAACAAAAGCGGGCCAAGTATCGAACCTTGTGGTACCCCTGTAGATAGATTAAGAACTGATGAACGATAATTATTAATGGAAACGTATTGAGTTCTACCAGTTAAATATGACTCAATCCATTTGATTGCAGAAGGGGAAAAATTAAAAGTAGATAATTTGGCAATAAGTACCTGATGGTTAACTGTGTCAAAAGCTTTACGCAGGTCTAAAAACACAGCACCAACAACACCTCCCTTGTCAACCATTGCTCGGACAGTTTCTACAAAGAAACAATTGGCAGTTTCTGCAGAGTGATGGGCCCTGAAGCCAAACTGCATCGGATGAAGAGTAAATGGACTATTATTAAGAAAAGAAACAAGTTGCTCTGATACACATTTTTCAGCAACCTTGGAGACCACAGGTAAAATACTGATTGGGCGGTAATTAGATAAAATTAGAGGGTCATTTGACTTAAATATAGGAGATACAATTGCAGTCTTCCAAATAGTTGGGAATATCCCCTGTAATACTGACTGGTTAACAATATGTGTGATAGGGTAGGCTAGATGTTCATTCAGGGATTTAAGCATTTTAGAATCCATTCCATAAATATCTTTTGCTGTTGAGTTTTTAAAAGAATTAATAATTGCCTGAGTTTTAATTTCAGAAATAGGTTGAATGATAAAAGATGGCTTACTTTTATCTATTTCAACAATATCTCCATTTATTGGAGGAAAATTCACTGCAATTTCATTCACAGAATTAATAAAATATTCATTAAAAGCTATAGCTATTTCAGATGGATCTTGTATCAATTTACCATTCAAATTCAGTTCTACCCGGTTTCTAAGCCTATGGCTAATTCCCATCACATTCTTAATCTGTTCCCAGATCAGCTTTGTATTACCCTTTCCCTCATTAATAATTTTTATAAAAAAGTTAGCTTTAGCTTTTCTAATTACTTTGACTACTTGATTACGTAGTGAGGTGAACCTATACCTATCACTATTTAACTTTGTTTTTAATGATCTTTTTAAAGCAAAATCCCTTTCTTTCATCAGATTAAAAATGTCATTATTAAGCCAGGGGAGTGCATTTGTTTTTTTCTTTCCTTTTACCTTTCTAGTAAACTCCTTAACTAAACTTTGTAGCTTGGTTGCAAACATCTTGCTGACTTCGTCTATATTGATCCCGGTAAGAATATCTGACCATTTAGTCTGCTGTACTGCCCTTTGAAAATTATCCATTTCATTCTTTGGGATCCTAAGTTGCTCCACAGATTTATTAGAATGATGAAAACGCTTTTTTGTAAGTTTTCTTGACAGTAATGTCAGATTATGGTCAGACAGTCCAGTAATAAAATTAAACGTTTTTACAATTCGCTCGGGCTTATTACTGAATATTAAATCTATCTGTGTTTGCGATGATGTGGTTATTCTGGTTGGACCTTCCAACAATTGGGTAAAATCTAGACTGTCTGTGATCTGCTTAAGGGGTTTCCTATTAGTCTTATTTAGCCAATTACAATTTAGATCTCCAAGTAATATTACCTCCGTTTTAAAATCACACGCTTGAAGTAGCTTTTTAAAAGTAATATAAAAATCATTATTATTGGAGGGAGGGCGGTATACAACAATGAGCACAAAGGACATTTCAGATGAGAGCACAATATTCAACCCAATACACTCCAAATCATGATCAAAAGGCCAACATATTTGATGACAGTTAATGTGGTCTTTTATATAAATCATAACCCCTCCCCCTCTTCCCTCAGATCTGTCCCGTCTAAAGATATTATACCCGGGTACATGTAATGCGCCCGATGGAGAGTTGTTATGTAACCACGATTCTGACAGGCCTAAAAAGTCTAAATTAGAGTTAGTGAGAAGATGATGTATTTGTTCAGACTTTGGGGTGAGGCTACGAATGTTCATATGCCCTCCAAAAAGACCCCTAGGTTTAAGTTGTTGATCCCAGATCAGTCGAGAATGATTGACAGTTTTAAAAAAGTTCAGTTTGCGATGTTTTATCAGGGCAGGATTTATGATGCTTTTAAATGCATTGTGAGCTGTGCCGTGCAGATTTTCACGCTTACCTTGAGCGCAATGACCAGTTACCGTAACATCATTAGGATCAGAAACGTAGGGCAAGGAAATAGATGTTTGCTCTTTAACGGTGATAGCTCCATTGTTGACAGTACACGTGCCAACAGACGGCCAACCCAGGCTTTCGGCGCTCACCAAGCCCGGCGTCTCAGCCCTCTTTAACTGAGGTCTCAGCTGCCCGCCACCGATAGATCCACCTCCCGGTCGATGTCGGATAAGCCCTAGCCCCCGAGAAGCAGGGATTATACTCCCTGTGTTCTTGCAGCTGGCACCACGGGAAGCTGGACCTGGGCACGGGTGCACATCTCCGGACAGCAACAGGTAAAGTATGATAATAATCCCACTGTCATCCTGGCGTTTGCCCCGGACCACATGATCTCGCTTGTATTGGTCCCGGCCGGCCGCAGTGTTTACAAACGCTTGCATTAATATATGCTTTCCGTAACCGAAATGCTTTATTGGCGTTGTTTTTCTGAAAACGGTTATATCTTGGGTAACTCGCTTTGAGTTTACAGACTCACCCGAATCCGTTAGATTTAAGATAACTCCAAAAACTAAAAGTGCCAGGAGAGCTCCTGACGCACCTGTCCCGCTTGCTCTCGCCATCTTGATCATCTTGATTAAAAATCTCCTAGTTACTGATGAAAAAATAAATCTAGATATACACGCGCAAACACACACACACACACACACACACACACACACACACACACACACACACACACACACACACACACACACACACACACACACACACACACACACACACACACACACACACACACACACACACACACACTACAGTGCCCTCCATAAGTATCAGAACTGTAAAGACAAGATTTTTCTGTTTGCTGTGGAGACCAGAAATTGGTAAGATAAATATCAGTATGTCAGAAGTTTAGAATGTCACATTTTATTAACCTTTGTTTATGTTTCAACACATACATGCTTTAACAACAAAGAACAACAGCATTAAATGCTGACTTATGTATGTTGTACACAAATGCACATACGTGAATCAAACTGATCCTACACATTTTATGCTTTTCATGTGTAAACAATCAGGACACAGCTAAGTGACCATTAAAAAATAATTATGTGACAGATTCTGTACTTTTGTCTCATGTTCATCTTTTAATGTTTAGACATTTCGTGACTCCACAACAAACAGAAGAATACTTATGAAGGGCACTTCTACAGTATGTGTAAAACTGCAACATACACAAACAGTACAGAAAAAAGAATACAAACACAGAATAGACAAGCATTTCAAATTAACAAATTAACTCTAGTCTCAATGTTGATGTAGCTTATAGCTGAAATATCAGACAAGTAAACTGACAACAGTTTTGCATATGTATAAAGTTAGAAATCTCCTAAGATGGTCTGAGGACATTGACAGTTTACACTTACATAAAAATGATTTTAGACAAAACTCATGTTTTCTTACGTTGTCATGTCACGTGTGTTTTGTGAGAATCACTTGCATCATATACAGTACAGTATACAGCGAATCAGACGTCAATCATCGATGGATTTTCTTCAATCTGTGCTACGTCTGGAGGTTGCACGCGTTTAACTGTGTCTGACGAGGAACAGGTCGCGTGTATGTAATGGCGGGTACATGTGTGAAGTTTTGCTTTTAGTTAAAAGATTGGTAAATTCATTTCCACGTCACCCAAAACTGGTTATATTCTGCGTGTTTCTACATAGGTTACGAGTAAAACAGCTTCGGACGATTCCGTTTTTGCAGCGATCTGAACAATTCATTCAAACTGATTCGCGAACCAATTTAAACGTTTGGCCCATTCGCTTTGTAAAGAATCGACTCAAAAGACTCGTTTATTTGCAAAACTTTGTAAGGAATCGACTCAAACGAGTCATTAATTCGCGAATACGCCAGAAACACAAGATAGCAATTTAAAAATAAAATACAAATTTCGTAATTAATTAAAATACAGTAACGAAGGAACGCTGCATAGTGTAAACGAAGTAAAAGTACAATTTATTTTTTTCCACCTCGGAAGGGCAACTTGAGTCGAGAAGGGCATATGGGCAGTTGCCCGGGCAACCTGAGCAACCCCCCTGTGCACGTCCCTGCTGAAGACGCGCTCGGACGGAGTACAGGTGGCAGCACAGATATTTACGTGCAACCTATTGGAAACTATTATTCGTTATTATATAATTATTATTCGTTATTTTACTTTATTACTTCCACTTAAGAAGAGTTTTGCACTTTTATTTCAATATTTCTCTTTATATAAATACTATTTTGTACTTAAATCTATAATTTCATTATTTTACTAACCAAACTCATCTGCGCTTTCCGATAGGTTGCACGTAAGGAGAAAAGTAGCTTACTTTCCCTTGAGAAGGGTTGTGTGTTTTAAACTTTTAAAAACATAAATCTCTTTACAAAAAACTTTTTTCTTCTATTAAAAAGCTATAATTTCGTTATTTTACTAACCCAACTAATGACTCCTCCGCTTTCCAATAGATTGCACGTAAATATCTGTGCATATGTGCCATCACGCGCCTTCAGCACCGCCACTGTGCAGCTTATTAATACCAGACAAAGTTGGTATTTCTGTGCAGAAACATTGAAATTTAAACATGGTCCGTGTAACGTAATTTAAATCCTGCGTCTCTGTCTGATTGTTGTTTCCGTTTTCTTGTTCTTGACGTTCGCTGAATTCTGGGTTTATATTTTAAACTGCCTTTTCAGTGACAATGTCAAGACCAAATGCCTGAGGGTATTGTGTGTATGTGTGCGTGTGCGTGCGTGCGTGCATGCGTGTGTTTCCAAAATATTTTCGAAATTAAGAAAAACTAGACAAAGCTTTGCATTTTTTTCTGTGTAAGTTTATGAACAAAATGATTCTAAAGGGCACCAGGTGAAATCTTGCCTAGGGCAGCAAATTGGCCAGGGCCGGCCCTGATAAAGGTCATCTTTTTTTGGCATTCCTATTCTGACACTCAACATCACAACAAGACATTGTCAATGTCTAGTGTGTTATCTTGTTTGTTTCACTCGTGTCTAATGCATTTTCACAGATTTTCTGCCACCACATTGCGCGCGCAGTTTGCAGTGACCTTACTGTGACGTCTACTAGCAAAGGTCTATAGCTGTGCTTTATTCACAATAAAACATGGCTATGACCGCTTCACCCAACGTTTCTATTTATCACTGTGCCCTTAGCAACCACAGGTATCAGTTTGTTGTTTTTATTTGAGCTTTGATGCATATTACACATTGAAACACTGTTGTTCACAGTCGGGGACTATTTTTTTCTAGCGAAAGGAATGCTTTTATTGATTTAACTACAAGAAAGTTACATACATTTTTTGTACTTTAATATTGTGTGGTAACCATTTTATAAAAGCAATAAGGTTCTCAAGGCAAGTGCTGTATCGTGCATAAGTAACGGCTGAAGGGCGTTAGGCACGACCAGAGTCGTATAATAACAGAGTTACGAAACGCTTTGATCTCGCCGCCGCGCGGTCACGTGATTCAGGTAACGTTCTACAGTTCCAAACCAAGCAGGGCTGTCAATCTGTTTGCATAGGTTTTCAGCTATTTTAGGTAAATATTAGCTTGTAATGGGAATTGATCACTATACTTACTGTGTTTATAACGTTTTTTTTACTAGGGAGTGATGGAAATACAGTAAATCAGTTAATAAAGATAAACAGTTAATTGTGACCCAAATATAACTGTGGTTATCTATACCAACTACAGCAACACAGTTTAGCTTTTATTTTTGTACCAAAATATGGCTATATAAATGGCTATCAATCTGCTAAAAACATAATTCCTACACTTTTACTATATTAAAATCACAAAAAAAGATTGCCAACGCGGTTATTTGTAACAGTGAAGCATAACAGAAACACACTAAATTCATATTTTAAATTCACATTAAATGTTAATATAATCATACATGATTTTCGAGGATACATCACTCGTATTACTTACCCAACACAATGAAACACATAGCAGCATTGTGAAGCAGTGTGACTTTCTTATAAGGCATTTAGCTTGTCGCTGTTGCCCCCTAGTGTTACTCGTAATATATAAAAAAGATAAGTATAAAGTAGATGGCCACCAGTAATAAAATATTAAACCATTAAATCTATATTATTCACACATTATACACAACTCATTAAAATATAAAATTTTTACTAGTTATTATTAACGATAATCATTACCTACAGCAGAGTTCATAAAATATCACTGTTGACTATATTAATGAAATGTCCGAAAATGTAAAGAGAAACGGTAATTTCATCGATTTACCAGCAGGTGCCATTGAAATGAATGGGCTTCAGTGCTGCGTTTGGAACTATGCGTCACTACCGGTCACTACATGAAACGCTGTTTCTTCCGCATTCCATTCTTACAACGGAGGTCTATGTGAGTGTCGTAACTCTATTATTATACGACTCTGGGCACGACGTGAAGCGGAGTGCCTGCAACCCTCATCAGCTGTTACTTATGCACAGCCTCTCGTACCTTATTGTGTACGTAAAACGCACACCTAACCTCTCAAATGTCTTAAAATAACCACCAGAGCTATGTTTGTGGTATGTTTGTGGTATAAATGTATTCATTGACTCCAGGTCTTTGAAATATTTGAAAATAATGCACACCCGCGGTGTAACAGCACTCCGCTTCATTAAGAGTGGATGTATTTTTGTGGGGTTAAAAGTTGTTTCATGATCCCTGTTTTCTACTATTATAAAGCTTGGAAGAGCAGGAAATAACTCCAAATGTGTTCTTCTGAAAGATATATGTATCTCGGATGGCTTGAGGGTGAGTAAATCATGGGGTAATTTTGATATTTGGCTGGAGTATCGCTTAAGTTAAATCAAACTTTGATGCTCCTAATCTTGACTTTTGCCTGGATTTCACAGACAGGGTCAAAGATTTATATGACTGTTTAACATGATATTATAAAATTATTTAATTTGTTTCCCTAATGGCTTTCCGTATTTTACCAAGTGGTTGATGTCCTCAGGGCAACATGATGTTGACCCTGTGACAACATTTTAACCAACCAATAAGATTTCAGAAATAAGTTTACAGTTTGTTTTAAGTTTAAGAGTACAACCAGGATTAGCTGCATCTAGACCATTGTTTTTAACGTATCATTATTTCTCTTTAATTTTAGGGTTTAGTTATGGTTAGGGTTGGGGTTTGGGAAGCCAAGCTGTTAGTTTCTTCATTCTATTAGTCAATTATTTCCCTCCAAATATCTTTTTAATTTGTTTCCAAGGATACCATGTAGTAGTATGTTATACTGTGTCCCTAAGTACTGATTTTGTTGACCGGTTACTTGGACAACAAGAATGGCAATTAGCTGTGAACTAACATGAAGACCTCAGTTAGGGTGAAGCTGTGAACATTGTATTAATTTGCACTTCTGAGTTCCAGAAATGTTGAACTACAAGAATGTGCTGTGTAATGTTACCGTCACAAATCAAACAGCTCTTTTCCTGCCCTTGTTTAATTAGTTTGTCTTTTTTTTTAAACCTGCACTTAACTTGTTTCCAGGCAGCATTTCAATATAATCCTGACATAGAGTATGTGCCCTGCCATATAAAACTAGGGAGTGAATTGTGTTCCTGAACTACAAGGTCTCAGTAAGGGATGTGCCACATTTCCTCTCAATGAAATGCCATTGCAATACTTGTCAGGTTTGTAAAACTTTGAAACCTGCACTAAATCTTTTCAGAGCTGTTTTATTGGCCGAGTGACAAAAGAAACGCTCATTAAGCAGTTCTTATTGCTGACCGTCTAGTCAATATTTAACTAAAACACTTAAGAGTAGCATTTCTATATCACATGTATATCATTGGAATCTGTGCGTATTTAACTGAGCTTTAGAGTCGAAACATGTGCCCTGTTTCATTAACATTCAATAAAACCGCAGGGGTTCACAATGTTTTCCTATACAGAACATCTACTTAAAGTCGTCAAGTTGTCTATTGTTTTCAGTGAATGCAAATAGTACTACGGAAGTCAGTGACATGGACATAAGGGCTGGTTTACCAACACAATCTAGACAGACAACCTGTGCTGAACCACAGGTGGACCAGAGAACCATCAGACCAGGATTATCTCAGCTCAGGGTCAGTTCCAGATGTGCACGGTTCGCATTTATTAATGGCCTGCAGACAAATGCTCTTTATTAAACCGATTACTTCCACGTGGGATAAATTGTGTGTCCTTAATGATTCGCTAGAAACGATCTGTGTTTACAGCAACATAGTAGTGGTAGTGCAGGATAATGTTTCTGTTGACAATAACCTACCCTCCATTTGTGGGATGTGGCACACAGTTGTGTGTTTACTTGAGTGTGATCCAGAGCACCACGTATTCCTACTCGATAAAACAGTTTACCCTGATTGATGTGAAATCAGTACTCAGGTAAAGGGCACATAATGGCCATGTCTTAAATGTGCACTTAATGTGGAATTGCAACTTTTCTTCCTAGTTCCAACATGACGCTCAAAATACGACTCCAAAATATGAATACGGTGCAGCCTCATTGACTTGCATCAAGGGTCCCTAAAGTTTGCACTACTGTACATGATATCATCAAAGTGGGGACTCTCGGCTCTCCTGATTTTGCCAAGTGGTTGATGTCCTCAGGGCAACATTATGTTGACCCTGGGACAACATTTCAATCAACCAATCAGATTTCAGAAATAAGTTTACAATTTGTTTTATGTTTACAACCAGGATTATCTGCTTCTAGACCATTGTTTTTCACTTATCATGTGCCCCTGATTTTAGGGTTTGGTTATGGTTAGGGTTGGAGTTTGGGGTGGGTTTAGGTTTTATTTACAAAATGTTGTCCTTGGGTCAACGCAATATGTTGACCTGAGTACTTCTCTCACTTGGCAAAATCAGTTCGACCATGGACTCACAAAGTGAGGAAGTCCACAAGTCCGGAGTGAGCCATTTGAGACAGGGCCCTCTATGTCGTAGACTACATTCCTTGCTATTGTATGAATTAAGCATAAGTTGAATTGCAATCCCAAGATACCTTTTGTCATTTTGCACTGCTAACAATGTTCTTCCAGTTGAACTACAGGAAAATAGATCTTGTCTCCATATATAATCTTTCTTTACGAACTCCAATATGTTACACTGTTACACTAGACTCCAGTAACAACTGACTTAAAGAGCACCTATTTCATTGCTAAAACAATGTTATTTTGTGTATTTGGTATAATTTGGTGTTCACGTAGTTTATGGTTAAAAAACACATTATTTTCCACATACCGTACATTTTTGTAGCTCCAGATTTCCCTGTCTTCCTGAAACGCATGGATTTTGTACAAAACTGTCCCTGATTGACCAGCTTACCTGTACGTTGTGATTGGCCTGAATACCTCTGACATCAATGGCAGGGCCGGCGTCAACAGGGGGGGGCTTTCGCGGGCAGTGCCCCCGAACAGGTTATTGTGCCCCCCTACAAAGTTTTTAATTAATTTAATATATATCAAGAATAATTAAAATAAATTAAACATTGAATGTTTCATGACTTGTAATGTAATCAAATGAGGAAAATATAGTTGATATATGTTTTCTTTAATTAAAATAGACCAGTTTCTCTGATTGGATGTATTGCCGCGTCTCATGCGTCTTACGTCTTTAGCATATTTGTGACTTGATACTAGCACTAGTGACTTAATTTTTGCGGCATTTTATGGATCGTGTAAAATATGGATATTAGAACATTTAGAACGATCCAGCACTGCCTGCTTCACACACAGACTGGATCAAACTCAGAGATTAGAGGTCGAGGTGGAATTTTCAAATCTACAGGACACTGTTTTAAGGAAGTTTAATGTTTGTACACGCCGTCTCCAGCAATTTTAAAGGTAAGTTAGTGTTGTTTTAAATTACGTAAGCTTATATGTGAAGTGTGGCTATAGACCGTTAACAGCATTAAGACATGATTATGGTAAAGCGGCTTTTAGGACGCGGTGTGCGCTGCGCTATGAAACCCATTCATTTCAATGGCTTGCGCTGGGCGAGGGCGGTTTGTTGTTGCGTCGAGCAAAGCTTGCGCTCACGTCGCGGTCGAAGTTCAAAATAGTTTTGCGCAAAGTTTGTGGTCTTTTGCACTTTATACGGGAAATGAGCTGACAGTCTGTACCAGTTGTATGAGTGTGTGCTTGCACTGTATTTGTTGTATTTGTCTTGTTTTTGCAAGCCACATGCCCCTTATGATTTGGCACCGTCTCTGATCAATGGTAATGTGACGTTCCTTACCATGTTTGAAAGATTCGCTTACAGTGCAATGCTAACAGGAGTTAACTTACAGACTGAGTCCGAAGTGGGAGGAATTATGATAATGAGTACATTTACATGCACAGAATAAGCGGAAAACTATCAAAAATCTGCTTATTATAGAAAACTGTTTTCATGCGTTTACATGCAAATCAATAAGCCAGCTATGCAGTCAACTGCGTTTACATGGGACTTGAAGACTTATCAGTTTTCTCGCAGACAGTGACGTCACCACCTATAGTACATAATAGTCGATCAAAAAGCCGACAGCATATCTGTCTTAAGCTATATTCTTGTATCTCTTCTCGTGTCTGCAGAACCTGTAAATGTGACATAAGCTTCTATTTTAACAGTTTCTCTGCCAACTGCTTTAGTCGAGTGGAGACTTTTATGCATTACTTTGCACTTACTTCCGCGTGTGACGTTTATCTTTCATACGCGGAGACATGCGCACATGGACAAAACTGTGAGAAAGCCGGTTAAGGTGTTTACATGCCACGCGAATTCGGCGTAATGAGTAAAAAACTACCTGTGCCGATCTGTTTTTGCTTACGCCGTTTATGGGCTTTCCCCGATTAAAGAGAACCGTTTTACGCGTTTACATGACCCCACGTGTTATCAGTTTATTAAGCATAATCGGCGTAAGACTGTGCATGTAAACGCACTCAATGTCGGTCTTGTCTACATCACACATCCCAGGAAGTAAACTGTAGCCTACAATCTGTGTGTTTGTTGTAGTCCAAGAAAAGATACAGTCTTGTTCAAAATAATAGCAGTACAATGTGACTAACCAGAATAATCAAGGTTTTTAGTATATTTTTTTATTGCTACGTGGCAAACAAGTTACCAGTAGGTTCAGTAGGTTCTCAGAAAACAAATGAGACCCAGCATTCATGATATGCACGCTCTTAAGGCTGTGCAATTGGGCAATTAGTTGAATTAGTTGAAAGGGGTGTGTTCAAAAAAATAGCAGTGTGGCATTCAATCACTGAGGTCATCAATTTTGTGAAGAAACAGGTGTGAATCAGGTGGCCCTATTTAAGGATGAAGCCAACACTTGATGAACATGCATTTGAAAGCTGAGGAAAATGGGTCGTTCAAGACATTGTTCAGAAGAACAGCGTACTTTGATTAAAAAGTTGATTGGAGAGGGGAAAACCTATAAAGAGGTGCAAAAAATGATAGGCTGTTCAGCTAAAATGATCTCCAATGCCTTAAAATGGAGAGCAAAACCAGAGAGACGTGGAAGAAAACAACCATCAAAATGGATAGAAGAATAACCAGAATGGCAAAGGCTCAGCCAATGATCACCTCCAGGATGATCAAAGACAGTCTGAAGTTACCTGTAAGTACTGTGACAGTTAGAAGACGTCTGTGTGAAGCTAATCTATTTTCAAGAATCCCCCGCAAAGTCCCTCTGTTAAAAAAAAGGCATGTGCAGAAGAGGTTACAATTTGCCAAAGAACACATCAACTGGCCTAAAGAGAAATGGAGGAACATTTTGTGGACTGATGAGAGTAAAATTGTTCTTTTTGGGTCCAAGGGCCACAGGCAGTTTGTGAGACGACCCCCAAACTCTGAATTCAAGCCACAGTACACAGTGAAGACAGTGAAGCATGGAGCATGATATGGGCATGTTTCTCCTACTATGGTGTTGGGCCTATTTATCGCATACCAGGGATCATGGATCAGTTTGCATATGTTAAAATACTTGAAGAGGTCATGTTGCCCTATGCTGAAGAGGACATGCCCTTATAATGGTTGTTTCAACAAGACAATGACCCAAAACACACTAGTAAACGGGCAAAGTCTTGGTTCCAAACCAACAAAATTAATGTTGTGGAGTGGCCAGCCCAATCTCCAGACCTTAATCCAATTGAGAACTTGTGGGGTGATATCAAAAATGCTGTTTCTGAAGCAAAACCAAGAAATGTGAATGGATTGTTAAAGAATCATGGAGTGGAATAACAGCTGAGAGGTGCCACAAGTTGATTGACTCCATGCCACACAGATGTCAAGCAGTTTTAAAAAACTGTGGTCATACAACTAAATATTAGTTTAGTGATTCACAGGATTGCTAAATCCCAGAAAAAAAATGTTTGTACAAAATAGTTTTGAGTTTGTACAGTCAAAGGTAGACACTGCTATTTTTTTGAACACACCCCTTTCAACTAATACCCCAATTGCACAGCCTTAAGAGCGTGCATATCATGAATGCTGGGTCTTGTTTGTTTTCTGAGAATCTACTGAACCTACTGGTAACTTGTTTGCCACGTAGCAATAAAAAATATACTAAAAACCTTGATTATTCTGGTTAGTCACATTGTACTGCTATTATTTTGAACAATACTGTAGGTACTTTGGAGATGATAACTCGCGTCATCGTTTACTTTGGGGTTTGTACCTTTTGCATATCGTTAACATGTGCTAATATACACCAAAGGAAATGTAAAATTGTGAATCGGGCTATTGGTGCTCTTTAAGAACAGCCTGCTTCAAAGCAGGATGCTCAACAAAGGATAGGGAATCCACATATATTACAAGGATCCAGTAGTACTTTGTACCATGATGAAACCTTAACCTGGGGATACATACTTTCCTAAAACATACGGAAAGCATTCAATGTATTTAACAGAATATATAGAGGCTTGTGTAGTCAGTTACACCCCATAATCATTACATGGTATTCGAATGAGATCAAGTAACAATACAGGTGCTGAATGGCTTGGCCAGTCAGAGCGCATCTACAGAGTGCCAGCGGTTCCTGAGATCATCGGGGAAATAAAGCAAACAGAACAAAAAGGCCCAATTGATGGCAGTACCTGTTTTAAGGGGCACATCTGACTTTTATTAAAAGCACTTTAAGAGGAAATAATAACAATAATCATAATCAGAGCAAGATGTTTGCTGCCTTGTGTTGCGTCACTCACACTAAAAGTTAAGTGAGACAATCTGCTCTCTTCAAGAATCACTACTTGCATTTCCTCACCATCAAACTGATATACATCAATGCAAAGAAATGTTATAAAATGCTTAGTGCACTGCTAACCGCGCTATGAAGGTTTATATAAACCACAATGATAATGCTTTGGTCTTTCACACTGTTATTTTTCTTTTTTTGTGTGTGAATCCAATGTTAAAGGTTCTCATCTACATCGTTTTGTGGCTTTGTTCAATTGAACTGGGAACCGTTTAAAACAGGCATTCTTGGCATAAGTTTAGAGACCAACTGTGCACAAGTGATCACAAGGGAGACTTTATTAGACATCCTCTTTAGAAATAGGTCTATTAAATTGAAATACTTCTAGGATTAAAAGCACATTTTTATGAAATTTTGGCTTGGCTTGAAGTTTCTAATCAGTTAAATGAATCCAAAGGCTTCAAGACTTGTATCAAATTAATTTCAATACATTTTTATGCATACTTTAAACCTATTTTAAAATAATTAATATGTCACCATAATTTATATGAAATCCAAGTCTCATGCTCTCATTATGAGATTATGCATCATTTTGAATCATTCATTTTGATTTGATTTTAGTCAGTTAAAGATATCAAAGATATCAAGTTATACTTTACTATAAATACAATGATTTTGTTGAAAACAATACATCACAAAAAATTACTCTAGCAAGTTCACAGGCAGGTACATATACAATTATATAAAATATGTACATTATTTAAATACTGTCCATACCATTTCATAAAAAGTCATGTCATTTATTTTTATATATGTCGTTTTTTTATATCTTAACTAATATTCAGGGTAAAAGCGAAACCGCTCCACTCTCAGGCCTGTTTTAATAGTGGTACATGCTTTCAATCACTCAACATGTTCAGACTCTTCTGTGTGGGGGATGCTGGTACTCCACTGGTGCTGAGGGCCTTCTTGGGTTTGATGTTGAGAGAGAGAGAGAGAGAGAGAGAGAGAGAGAGAGAGAGAGAGAGAGAGAGAGAGAGAGAGAGAGAGAGAGAGAGAGAGAGAGAGAGAGAGAGAGAGAGAGAGAGAGAGAGAGCTTATCAAGACACATTCGCAGCATCTCAATGTAGTAGACACTGTCCATGAATTCAGTGTGTGTTTGTTTTCTTTGAGAAAGTTTGGTAATATAGCAAATCACGGAAGCCTGTAATGGCAGTTTCTGTTTGTTTGTAAAACTTCTCCAGAACAGAGTCTCATTTGTGCAGATGTCCTAGATGTATTGATAGTGTGGCCTATAGCAAGAATTTCCTTTGAAAGATTTGTTCATTATTAATATTCATAACAACAACATAGTATATGGTGTTTTCTGATCTGGTTAATGTATACTGTAAATGACACTGTGCAACTACATTTCTATGAAGTTTACAGTTTGCACATTTTTTATTAGTATATGTGTGTGTTACTTGTGGGTTGGAACCAATAACCTCTGCAGTGATTTACCAATTAGTTATTTAGCAGTAATGAATCTCTACCAGTAACCTATTATGTAACGTTACAAAACAACAAGTTTTCAACTCAAAATGTATAATCAATGAATAATAATTAATTTAAATTTGTGGCATTCAAAAGTAAAAACTAGTGAAAGCTTTCTTAGCATGCAATGATTAAAAAAATTGAAGGAAAAAACGCCCCAATTTCTACAAATTTAGGAGAAAGAAATGTCTACTTATGTAGTGTAATTAAAAACGAATGTACTCGCAATAGGGATATTTGACCACACTTTGTTCCATCTTCAGGTCATTATTAGATCATTATTATTTCAACAGTTTATTGTTGTGCTAGTAAGGCTAAATTGTCCATGTCAGAGGTTTTATAATTGTTCATTATTCAACCCTTTGGTGCATTCCCATACACTTTTTTGTGTACTACATTATTTAAAGGAAAACTCCCAATAATGTACTCACCCCCAGGATTTTTCGCAATTTAATAAACTTTATTGGACAGGGCTCTCTGGAATGCTTGATTCTGATTGGTCAGTTGAGACATTTGCAGGTTCGTTCTTTTCAAATAATAACCGCTCCAAAGTAATAACGCATAGCCGGTACTACTTGTATGTTTAAAATCCCTCCGCGCCAATAAAGATTACAGTTTGGCGCCATCTTGTGACAAACACTGGACAACCACAATTAACAATGGTGGTACTATATCGTTTCGCGGAAAGATAAGAATGTTTATTTAAAACAAATATGCCAATAAAATGTTTCAAATTCATATTCATGTACAGTTTTTTTTCCTTATGTGGCAAGTAGCCGTGTAATAAGCGGGATAATGTAGAGGCAGCCTGTAGTTATCGCAAATATCGCTTATTTTACGACTAGCCGTGTAATAAGCGGGATAACTAATGCCTCTACATTATCCCTTACATAACAATTTACAGTTTCAACGCAGCTTCAAAGAGCTCTAAACGATCCCAAAGGAGGCATAAGGGTCTTACCTAGCAAAAAGATTTTATTTTTGGCAAAAAAAAAAAAAGATATATATGTAGGGGAGAGCAGGGGTGAAAGTACCATTTTTCAGAAAAACTTAATTTTAAAAGATAATGTTTTAGACAGAGATATATCTTATAAATCACAAGTGTGGTCTATCAATACAAGGTGAAATTTTGTAAAAATGTCAAACAACTTCTGTATAATTTCACTTTAAACATGTGTAGCGCATTGTTACTTTTGACCCTGTCAGCAGGGATGAAAGTAACACACAGGTTGGTCAAAAGTAACACACAAAACAAGATAGATTTTTGTGTTACACTTGTTTTTATTAAATAAACATGACTATGACCTCATTAATATGTAACTGCAAACTTTTTTGTCATTTATCTTTTTGTAAAAAATAATGAAATGAATTATTATTTTAAATTTATTTCAGTTTTATCAAATGTTTCAAAAGCAACAAACAGTACAAACTTAAATGGTTGAGAATAAAACATTTTTCAACTTTTTGAACACTATTAAAATGAAATTAAATCAAATTACATTTTCAACATATACAACAGTATTAGCAGCGGGACAAAAGTGATAGGATCTCTTCACATTTAAACTCAATTTACTTTTATTTTGAAAAACTCAGAAAAGTCAAACTTCAGGATGTGTTAAAGTACTAAATACCCTGTATAATTGATTAGTATTGTAACACATGAAATAAGAAACACAATGCGTTATAAGAAAAAAATGACCACTTTTGGAATTTATACTTATCATGGTTGAAAACACCTTTCTGGATATTTGTCAGGTCTGTCAAGGGTTTGTCTGTTAAAGATGATGTCATAGTTTGGGATGCAAATTTTATCAGGGCTGGGAGAAAATCGCTTTGTTACTTTCATCCCATGTTACTTCTGCCCCGGTTCTCTCCTACTTTTAAATCAAAACTTCTCGTTTTGCACTAGCCTTGTGGGCGCCAGCGCGACCTCACGTAATGCGTCATCAGGTCAAAAGGTCATGAATGACATATGCGAAACTACCGCCCCAGTGTTTATAGGTGTGGAGAAAGAGGACCATTCTGACGTTGTTGTTTGTGGAAGAATACTAAGTAATGTCTTTGTGTCAGTTTAAAATGGTCCACAAATGTGCTTTAAACATATGTAACGCGTGGCCTTTCGATGTGCTTACGCTATTACGTGAGGTTGTGCTGGCATGGCAAGACAAGAAGTTGTGGTTTAAAAGTGCATATTTTGTATTTTTCTTCAGTAGATAAGACCCTTATGTGTCGTTTGGGATCGTTTAGAGCCCTTTGAAGCTGCATTGAAAGTGTAAATTGTTGGGGTCCAATAAAGTCTTTCTAAAAAACACTTAATTTCTTTTCGACTGAACAAAGAAATACATCAACATTTTGAATGACATAGGGTGAGTAAATTATCAGGATTTTTTTTAAGAAAGTGAAGTAATCCTTTAATTTTTTTGTTCTATACAAAATCAATACCTGAAGAAACCCAGAATAAAGGAACCTACAGCAGATTTGTGTACTCTTTACTCATTGGCTTTTTTGTCACAAAAGACATGTCTTTCTTCTCATTCCTTTGGAGACTAAATCAATAAAAGGATGTAAAACTGCAAAGAAAGGAGTGGTAGTGAGTGTTAAGTGTCTTCACCTCCGAAGACCCAATTTAGTTTGTCTCTTTTTTAAGACCCTTGTTAGATACACATTGGTGAGCACATACGCAGACACTCACCACAATGTGAAAGTCTGGGAAATGTCAACAAACACTAGACTTCTCAATAGTTACTGGAAAGGCCACCACTACAGAGGCATGTCCCAGCATTTAATTCAAGGCGCCAGTGTCACACTTTCTGTGCCGACTGTTTAAAATGCAGGAGCTTTGTACAAAAACGTACCAGTATGTTTCTGATGTAGCTATTGATATAATTAAAAGGGTTAATCTGGTTAAAATTCTCACCTGGGTTAGGGCCTGTGTTTAAACTGAGTCAGATGATTTATTTATCATATTAAATAGAGTGTTACGAAATGAAATAATGGAAATTTGAATGCGGAGATGTGTTCTGAACTCAGGTCATGACGGCAAACAACATCATTCACTCTCATTTAATAGCTCAAATACTTTGGCAACATAAGATCGAATGACATTGCATGTGAAACAAGAATTTGATTTGTATTTGCTTGGTTAACTGCAATGACGATCAACTTAAAAATGTTTCAGCCAAAGCTGGTAGGATCATTTTCACATATGGGCCAAACAAACAATGGGTTGCCATGATATCTTGACATCTTTTCTTGAAGCCAAAGTGCTTGATGACATTTAACATCACTTGGACGCGTCATTTATTTTCACACCCAGACGTTGCGTCACGAATGAACACAATGAAACATTTGCCGAGGAAATTGGAAAACAAAAGAGGTCAATGTTCATGAAATAATTCATTTGCACATCATTTTAAAGTCGTCTCATCCTGTACTAAATCTAAATTATGTTTAATGAAATGATCACGCTACGGAACTTGATGTTTATGATTTCTTACACTAAAGGTATTTATGTGTTTTACTGGACTGAAAATCGTTTACTTTAACTAGTAGCTCATTGTTGAATGTCAGAACGAGGTCAAAATATATTTCTAAGTATGTTTAAATCTGTTTGGGCAAGTCTTTATTTTTATAGACAGTCTGCCCTCATCATTAGATTTTATTTGTGCTGGACTGAGTTGTCTAAAGTTGCTTTCTCTGGTTCGTTTCGTCTCCTGATAAAGTGTTGCAAATCAAAGATGACACTGATAAAGATGATCTGTCGCCCTTATTTTTCTACAGATGTTTAACTCTGAAAAATCCATGGAAAAGATTTCCATTCCATTTAAAAATATTTGTTCAGTCTCTTTTTCCTCAATTTAAATTGCTGTTGACTTTGTCAATTCAAATATAATTTTCCTTATTGAATAAGAAAGTCTATTTTTTCTTTTTTTTAAATAAAGACTGTAACACTTATATTCAACAGTTAGGTTGTATATGTCAACAATTAGCACAATCAGTAAAATGAACAATGCTTTTACAGCTATTATGAAGTATTAAATGTTTAATGTCCATTGCATAAAGCCTAACCATTTCTATTACTAACATCAAAAGTTTGTGTAGACTACTACCGGATAACTTCATGCACCTTAAAGCAGTGTTTCAACCACTGTGCCCTGGCACACTAGTGTGCCGTGACCCCTTGTTTGGTGTGCCGTGGAAAAATAACATTGCCACAGTATTTGAAAAAGCGCTCAAAGCTACCAGGTTGCTGAGTTGGTCACAGCTGTGTGTGTCACTGTCCTCAATTCCAGCCAGGATATCATTTGTGTTCATCAAAACAAGATCAAGTTTCACATTAAATGTAAATACTACGTTTAATTCCAGTTTAAAAAGCAATTTAAGCATTGCAATACAGGTTTGTGCAGATCTGTTAATGCTTATTGTGAAAGTGGTGTGCCCTATGATTTTTTTTCTTATCAAAACTGTGCCGTGGCAGTATAAAGGTTGGGAAATATTGCCTTATGTCTCCAAAAAATGATGCTTTACTTATAAAAAATGTCAAACCATATTTATCCAGGTGCACTGCTTTGAATCAGCAGAGACAAAATTACTGTGACAGAAATCTCATAGGCGTTATCCATCTTGCAGGAAAAAAAAACTTTCAAATGTGCAGGCCTGCAATGAATTGTGGCAGAGGCACCTGTTGTGATTTGATTCGCATCTACTTTTAGCTGATGTTAGTTGAGTTCACCCAAACGTTTAATGCCACATCTAGTAAAATTCACTGCTTTATCTCAAATTATTTAAGTACCAAGTGCACCACACAGCTACAAGATACAGTATACAGTACAGTGTTATATGATGCTAGATCTTTTAAGTTAATTTTAGATTCTGTGACATTTGAAAATGTCGACACTTCTTTACTAGCAGTGTCACAACGGAGTTGCCACAATGCCAACTGAAAAGAATTTTAGTGCTTGATATACTACTGTATGGAAATGTGATTGCACTTGCAGCCTCTTTGGCTCCCACCCCAGAAGAAAATGTCTGAGCACACTTTATGTCAATGTGAAATCCATAATTCATAGGTAAGGCAGCATACTTTTCCAAATATGTATTGATGTTAAATATTACATTTGAAAATGTAATTCTAAGATAAATTTACTAACTAAATAGTGGTAACTAGATATTTTTTTTTAATACAGAGATAGTATGCTAAGAGCACACTTTTGTTCATATTCATGGTGTCTCAAATAGCACAGATAAGTACACTTAGATGTTCTTAAGATTATCTTAAAAAGTACTAAAGAAGAATTTTAAGTATAAAGCACAACATTAATATGTAAAGAGCCCTAACCTAAAAAATGCTTTTAAATGTGTTTCTAGCAAAAATTAAGTCGGCAGTGTGTGTTTTATACAAATACACTGCCTGTTATTATACAAATCCATCTATTATTTTTTGTACAGTCACACAAAACAGTCTGTTTGGGATCCCCTATCAATGTGATGTCACATTGTTTATGCCCCACCCATAACCGCTCACAGACTTCGCCTTATGAGCACGTAGTTCAACCTTCTGCTACAGACACATGTTTTGATGTAGTCCAAAGCACATGTGTAAGCGCTCCACCCCCTACTTTGCATACGAGGAGGGGAACAGAAGCTGTGCGTGTACTTTTTTCACCTGGGTTGCCATTAAAGAAAACATGTCAGACGAACTCTCAATATATTAACCCAGTGGAATTGTTTGAATTAGTTTCAATATATATACACTTACCTAAAGGATTATTAGGAACACCTTTTCAATTTGTCATTAATGCAACTATCTAATCAACCAATCACATGGCAGTTGTTTCAATGCATTTAGTGGTGTGGTCCTGGTCAAGAAAATCTCTTAAACTCCAAACTGAATATCAGAATGGGAAAGAAAGGTGATTTTAGCAATTTTGAGTGTGGCATGGTTGTTGGTGCCAGATGGGCCGGTCTGAGTATTTCACAATCTGCTTAGTAACTGGGATTTTTGCACGCACAACCATTTCTAGGGTTTACAAAGAATGGTGTGAAAAGGGAAAAACATCCAGTATGTGGCGGTCCTGTGGGCGAAAATGCCTTGTTGATGCTAGAGGTCAGAAGAGAATGGGCCGACTCACTCAAGCTGATAGAAGAGCAACTTTGACCTAATTAACCACTCGTTACAACCGAGGTATGCAGCAAAGCATTTGTGAAACCATAACATGCACAACCTGCATGGGGCGGATGGGCTACAACAGCAGAAGACCCCACCGGGTACCACTCATCTCCACTACAAATAGGAAAAGAGGCAACAATTTGCACGAGCTCACCAAAATTGGACAGTTGAAGACTTTCTGATGAGACATTCAGATGGTAGAGAATTTGGCATAAACAGAATGAGAACATAGATCCATTATGCCTTGTTACCACTGTGCAGGCTGGTGGTTGTGGTTTAAGTGTGTGGGGGGGGGGGTTCTTGGCACACTTTAGGCGCCTTAGTGCCAATTGGGCATCGTTTAAATGCCACGGCCTACCTGAGCATTGTTTCTGACCATGTCCATCCCTTTATGACCATGTACCTATCCTCTAAAGGCTACATCCAGCAGGATAATGCACCATGTCACAAAGCTTGAATCATTTCACTTAACCCAATAGAGCATCTTTGGGATGTTTTGGAATGGGAGTTTCATGCCCTGGATGTGCATCCCACAAATCTCCATCAACTGCAAGATGCTATCCAATCAATATGGGCCAACATTTCTAAAGAATGCTTTCAGCACTTTGATGAATCAATGCCACGTAGAATCAAGGCAGTTCTGAAGGCGAAAGGGGGTCAAACACAGTATTAGTATGGTGTTCCTAATAATCCTTTAGGTGAGTGTACGTCTGCTTTTGTCAGTTTTTATGTCAGTTTTGCCATTTTGGAACCTATTGACGGTTTTAGCAGCAACAACATAAACCGCTTTTGTGGCCCAAATTTAACTTCCGGTAGACTTCCGCAAAGCATCAATAGAGTCCCTCTAGAGTAGATTATTTCTGATAACAAGCTAAATAAATAACCAGTAAATTAAATCACAGCTTAAGCGTTTTAACCATTAGACTGAACGTTACGGTGTAAAAAATATATATACAATGTTTGCTACAGTTTCTTAAATTCAAATCCGCACAGTGGTGATCCATGCCTGCTGTCTCCCCTCGTCTTTTGGAAACCAAAAATGTTTATTTTTCACAAGTTATTCGTTTCAGAGGTTTCTTTATTCTCTCTACACCTACCTATATGTAAGGCCTTCTATAAACCTCATTTGCATATTGAGCTACATAGAAATTGATACTTGCCAACACATTTTAAAGAACATTATATGTTTAAAAGAAAATGTTGTTAGGGAAAATGTTGTCATTATTTTTCCCATTGTGTCTTTTAAAACCAGTAAGACTTTCCCGTGTGGAACACAAAAGAAGATCATTATAGCCGAATGTATTAGCTACACTTTCCATACAATGACAAGCAATTTTTTTAAGGTATTGTGTAGTGCATGAGTCATGTGGATTACATTTATAAGGTTTTTTGTTGTTGGTTTTTGGCTTTTGTGAAGCTTTAATTGTATGCAAGATCGCAGCATGAACATTCTTTTGTGTTGCTTGGAAAACAGGATCAGGTTTGGAATGACATGAGCTTGAATATTTTTGAAACATACCAGCTACAACTGTATTATTAATCAGTATTAATTTCTATAGCAATTTACTATGCAGTTGTTTGACACCGGCATTCCAGGTTTTAGGAACATTTTCCAAGTTATTTGCCAACGTGCATTTCTCAGCAGAGTCAGTGACACGTTTGATTCCTATAATCAAACACGAAAACTAGCAAGCAACACACCAGAGGTAAAACTTGATCGAAATATGCGAACACATACGCATACACCGTCCTTCCCTGATGTGACTGGAATGCAAATATCCAAAGACAGGTACCAGGGGGACAACATGAGCGATGTTTTAAAGAGTTGAGTTTCATGTTTTGAAAATATTTAACACATACAGAGTGCATTCTTGAATCTGCCCCCTGACAGCGCTGGATGTTTGGCCTTGTTGTACAGCAGACACCCCCCGTTGTTTTGTACCTCTTTCTCTCCAAGCAATCTACAGTATGGGGTAACACATTTGGCAACATTCCTGTTTCCTTTTAAAAGAGGCCATGCGGCAGCGAGCACATATGCATGTAAAAACAAACTCTCGGGGACAGGTTAATAAGACCCACAGTCCTCATAGGGTCTAGAAGCGGCGCTGTGCCCTCAAATTTCGGAGTCAAGGAAATTCACAGTCCGCAGGCCAGTCAGTATTACAACATTCAATTACACCTCATACCAGCAGGCACTGATATTTTAGTAACCAAAGCCAAGATATTGATACTTAGAATTTGTTCTGTATGAGATATTCCAATGTTTTAAAGTAGCAAAATGAGGCTATAAATTCAGTTATAGGACATATAAAACACACATTATGATTATTATACAAAGCTAAGAAAATCGTTCACCCTTACATACAAATCAGTAGTGTTGTAGTCAAGCCCACCCGAGACCAAGTCATGGCCAAGACCAAGACAGGCCAAGACCGAGACAAGACCAAGACTTTAAAGGGTTGAGACCGAGTCAAGACCAAGACAGGCCGAGACCAAGTCAAGACCAAGACCATTGCAAGTCACTGCATTAGAACACTTATGATAAAATGTGGAATATGCATATGATTAGGCACAGTGTGTGTGTGTGCGTGCGGGCGTGTGTGTGTGTATGCCATCAGAAAAGTTGATAAAATAATCAAAGGCATTGCAGATATGTGGGAATTTATCTTCGTCTATAAGCAAATAAAAGTGAACAAACACTAAAGAGCTGAAATCAACTTAACCATTTATTCTGAGCTGTCTTTCCATGGCTTGCCATCCACTTAACACGTTGCAGGTGTTTTTAGTAATACAATTAGATAAACTGTCATTGGGAGAAACTTAAACAATGCTTAAACAATGCCAACATCATATGCCAACCCTGAATAAACTGCATAAAATTAATGATAAAAAATTAATTTGTGATGTGCACTGCAAAAAATTATTTTCACAAAAAAAAATTCTTAGTATTTTGTCTTGTTTTCAGTAAAAATATCTAAAAATTCTTAAATTAAGATGCTTTTTCTTGATGAGCAAAACTACCCAAGACAATAAGTCTAAGTGATTTTATAAATAAAACAAGCAAAAAAAAATTGCCAATGGGGTAAGCAAAAAAATCTTGAACTTTTTTCTTAAACACTAAATTCAAGAAAAATTTGTTTACCCCATTGGCAGATTTTTTTGCTTGTTTTATGCACAAAATCACTTAAATTTTATATTTTTGTTCTAAAAACTAGACTTTTCTTGGGTCTTTTGTTCATCAAGAAAAAGCTGCTTAATTTAAGAATTTTTAGATATTTTTACTGAAAACAAGACAAAATACTAAGAATTTTTTTCTGTGAAATTTTTTTTTTTTGCAGTGTGCAATCAGTTGTGGTTGTGATCGGTCTTGAAATAAAATTCCGAGTCCTCTTTGTCTGAGACCGAGACGAGAACATAAAAATATGGTCGATTCCAAGACAAGACCAAGACCTTTAAAAAGAGACCGGTCTCGAGAACTACAACACTAAAAATCAGTAACTGAATAGGAACCGGGACTACAGAGAAAAGCTTCACAACTGTTCTAGAAGTCCACTTAAGTCCATATAAAAAGAAGTATGTAACGTTGTAAAAGTAATGAATTTCGGAACAAAATAATAACGATCCAACTCCATTACTTCAAATTGTGTTGCAGACATTTACACTAAACTTCCTTTCACCTCTTAACAGAGGCAGCTCCATTCCCCCGAGTACACATTAAAAACCCACTCCAAGTTGTTAGGGGTTTGATTAATTCCAAAATATTCCATTTATTAAACCTTTTAAAAGACGTGGAAATGCAAAGTGTAGAATAATCTCATAAATTGGGCTTGTGACTTAATGACTCTATTGCCTCTGGGCATTAATGAATGACTCAATGTCCCAGCATGAGAGTGTGACTGCTTACACTGCTTCTTACTGCTAACTGAATTAGTCAGCTATTCCAATTAAAAAATTAGGCCATCTCGCAGGACAGACACGGACTCTGGCAGTCTCTGGCAGCATTGTTTTACCTGATTTTTCTCACGTTCATTGGAAAACGCTGCTTCGATCTATTGCATTTGATTCTGGAGCAATAATGCAACAGGAGAGGAAACCAGCCACATTTCTAATGATGCATTTGAGAATACACCCATCCAAAAGAAGGATTCAGAGTCGAGATACTCCAATATAATGAGGGAGCCGGATCCAAGCGAGGTTTGTTCTGGAATGCCTGCGGTCTGAGGAGCAGATAGAGGCTAAAGCAAAGAGACGAGCAGATCTCTGTTTAAACATCCTCCAAATGGCATGCTATGATGTCCCACGGACGAAGAGAAACAGTGTGTGTTGACACTGCGTGTGCGGTAGACGTCTTTACGTCAGAGATTCTCTCGTCCTTTTTTCTCGTTTTCTGCAAATCTTTGTTTATTTGAACGGTCTATTACAGCTTTCCATTGTCTGGTTCTGTCTACTTTCTGTCCCTGTGAGAAATTGGACATGGTCAGACAGAATAGTGTGAGGTCTTTATTCAAGCAGAGGTAATGCTTAACTTATTCTAATTGTGAAAAAAAAGTGTGCCTCGTGTCCTACACTCCATCTTATACCTTACTAAAGTGTGTAACCTTTATCCACAAAGGACCTCTTGTGCAACTTCTGTGGATATTAAAGGTTCCCTATGGACAAAGAATCTTTACGTAATTCTGAAGTCAGACTTTGCAGCACACAGATATGTTTTTCACAGCCCAGTGTGTAATGAAACAATACAGCTAGGAGCACGAAATGTCATGAGGAATTTTTAGTGTCTTTGGTCTTAGTGTGTTTAGCTGGAAAAAGTGGAAGAACAGGATTTAAACAGGCCAAGGAACAATCTCCAAAATGGTTCAACATTTGGTCCGACAGCACAAACAAAGGAAACACAACCATGAATATTTAATGGCGGCACTTTTCCAAAACGCCGTTTTTAACCGTTGGATTTTTCTCTAGTGCTCCATAGAGCTTTGTGTTGATTGTATTTTATTAATGCAAACTAAGTGGGAGATGTGTGATATCATTATCTAATGTCTCCATAGTGTGTTTATTAATAATACAATCAGAAGATTTATTTCAAGGATAAGAAATTCCACCTTGGATACACCCAGGCAAATAACAAGATGATTTGCTAGAGAGACCACGTTGTATACACTAGATAAATGAGACATGACTGCTGACATATTTTTTCCCTTTTGGCAAGACACATCTCCGCCTGTAAGCGAGATAGCAGGATTGAGTTTTCACATTTGGACCACTGCGTCAAAATTACAACCACGACTATCTTAATTGTGTCCTCTGGGAATTAAAGTATGGTTCAAGTTATTTGGCAGGCATAACGGAGCTCGTTGCATAATGCGTTGCCACACGATCATTTGTTGAAGCACACAAAGGGAGTGTACCGGCACCCGGGCAGAATCCTCCAAGGTTACTGGGATGTAACTGGTTGTCCTGCTGTGTGGCGTGCTGGTCCAAAGGTGAGTATAATCTAGTCTCATTAGCGGGAAAATTCCCGCACCGTTAAGTATACTTAAATACTCCTGACTACCCAAGCATTTTGTCTGTGGGTGAAACAAAAAGGCAGGCAAACAAGTCTCCTTGTGAACAATCACTGTTGGTCCAAATTTACGAGGCAGTCTGGACAGTCGGGCGGGTCAAGGACACCTCTAGTTAACCTCATAGGGTCGTTCTGCTCAGCAGGGTCCTGCAGCCAGTGTGAGGGTCTCAACAAGCCCCAGCTGAGAAGAGAGCAATCAATAAAGCCCACTACATTCCTCAGTGTTCCCAAACCAATGTGAGCAGCTGTGGGGGCAGCATTGTCTCCCATCTACCCTTTTAAAAAAGGTGTTTCACGATACCATTGAAGATCATGTAGCTCAGTGGTAAAGCATTAAAGCGTCTGCCATAGTTAATTTTTGCTAATGAAACTTTAACATCCAAACCTTTCTGTTTCACAGTAAGTTCTTCAGATTATATAAAGGTAAGAAATGGTTATTTTAAGAACATTTGACCGGCTTGTTGTGAAAATCCTTTTAACACTTTTATTTTAAAGAGTGAAAGCTCTCTATTAACATTGAAAATCAATATGAAAGACCAGGCAGGGTAATTCAGGCCTTGATCAGGGACTATTGTGGCCGCTTTTGCTAAAATGACGTTATGATTTTGATATAGGACACAATAAAATCTCACTGATGTTTGTGTCAGGTTTCTAAATTGTACAATCAACAGTACCATACTAAAATCTTATTCCTCTAGAACTGCAGACATTTTATATTTTTCTAATGTATTCACCAATCAAAACTGTGAGTAATAACCGATACGAAAGTACTTTCAGATTTATCAATCAAGAAATGACCTTTTACATGAACTATTATTTCACAAAGGAAACATTTATCTTAACGTTCAAAGCAACCTTAAAGCAATACTTAGTCCTCTTACATCTTAATTTCTACAAAGTTACATATTTTATAGTGGTCTTTTCTGCATATTTCAAGCTGTTAGATAATAGATTTTAAAAAAAAATATTTCAAAAAAATAACTTAGAGATGCACCGGAATTAAAGTGCACCTATTTCATTGCTAAAAACGATGTTATTTTGTGTGTTTGGTATAATACAATCTGTTTGCATAGTTTATGGTTATAAAAACAAAATTTTACACATACCATACATTTTTATATTCCTGTCTTCCTGAAACGCACTGATTTTGTACAAAGCTCATTAATCTGAAAAGCTCTGTGTCCCTGATTGGCCAGCTAATCTGTACGTTGTGATTGGCCTGAATACCTCTAACGTCCGACGGAAATGTGACCATGTTTGAAAGATTCGCTCACAATGCAATGCTAACAGGAGTAAACTTACAGGCTGTGAGTCCAAGCGGGAGGAATTATGATAATGTCGGTCTTGTCTACATCACCAATCCCAGAAAGTAAACTGTTCCCTACAATCCGTGTGTTTGTTGTAGTCCAAGGAAAGAGATTCACGTTGGAGACGATAACTCCTGTCATTGTTCACTTTGGGGGTTGTAGCTTTGGCATATCGTTAACATGTACTAACACACACTTACACACCAAAGGAAACGTAAAATCGTGAATCGGACAATTACATTTTCCACTGATAGGATTATTCAGATTGATATCTGCAGATACCAATAGGTTGGTAGTAATATTACCTAGCATTAAACGTAGGGTTTCACATTCTGAAAAATGCTAACGGTAGCCGCCTAGCAATGAAATAACGATCCCACCCTCCAGTCAAATTGCCATCCAAAGCCACGCCTCTTTCCAAACACATGAACACGCACAGATCAGACGGTCACGTCTCATGTCTCATTCACTAGTGAGAAAACTTTGCAGTACAAAGTGAATAACATTTCCAAAATATCCAACATAAACAACTGGTTTACATCAGAATTAGTTAAAGCACACCTTCGGTTGTGTAGACGTAGTAACTATATCGTTACGCTAATCCGTAAACGAACAAAAATTTCATAAGCAAATGTTTCATCAAAGTAGAATATCTGAATCCATCTCAATACAGACATATCGTGTACCTACACTGTAAAAAAATTCCGTAGAAATTGCAGCTGGGTTGCCTGTAACTTACCGTATTTAAATTTATGTTTTTTACTGGCAGCATTTTGTTCAAAGTTAAATGAAAATTAAACATTTACAAGTCTTTGTCTTTACAGAGTAAAACTAAAAAAACAGCATCAAGCAAAACATTCTGGGGAAAAAAATCTGAAGCAAAAAACAGAAAAAGGTTGATGATGATTTCTGGTTCCCAGAATGCTTTGCATGAGGCTGTTATTGTATAGTTTTATTCTGTAAAGATAAAGACTTTTAATATTTAAAATTTATTTAACTTTGAACAAACTCTTGCCAGTAAATAACATAAATGTAAATCTATGGTAAATTACCGGCAACCCAGCTGCAATAACATTGTAATTTCTACTGAATTTTTTTAAAGTGTACCTTACTAAAATAAAAAGTGCAATGACCCTTTCAGACCCTTTACCTCCTGCAGCTGTTTGCATCTCGTGGTAAAGCAGTAAAGTTGCTGATGTTAATTTGGGTTTTTGCTTTTTGCTGATCCAGGCAGTTTTTGCTGTTGTTGTTATAGACCGTTTCATCGGACGCACGTGATACACGTCTGGATCCGAACCTTACTTCCAGTTTCATTTTTTTAATGGACTGACTAGTTGCTAAACAGATCTCTTGAACAAATGCCTCGTCGTAAATAACAAATGTTTTGGTTTCCTAGGTAATCTATGTGTTGTTGTTTTGCTTGTTATATAAATAAACCACGTTTAAAGGACTTTGTTGTTATTTATTCTTGGCGGAGTTTACCGGAAGTTACGTGCGGACCGCGACAGCCGCTTGTTCATGTTGTTACTGCAGAAACGGTCTATAAAACATGTCTTTCGTTTTGTGGCTCCTGTACAGGTTGTCAATTCAGCAGAAAAGTCAGACAGGAGGTGAGCGCGCCGATATGGCGTCTGCGCGGTGGGCATTCAAATTACGCTTACGTATGAGGGGCAAACAAGGCAACGTCCGTTCGGACCGAAATCTATGATTGGTTGAACATTTTTTGGTCCTACGACTTTCACAGATGACATCAATTTCTACAAATACATTTAAACAACTTAACACAGTGATTGCTATCAGGATGTGAGGAGACTTTTAACCAGCATAACTAAAAATGTTTCAGGATCAAATCTGTTACCCTACCTTTAACTACATTCTGAAGATAAAATTTTATAAATGTTATTTATTTAAATAATGAACATTTACACTCTAAAAACAAACGGTGCTAAATAGCACTAAAAGTGGTTCTTGGCTCGTAATCATAGAGGAACCATTTTAAGTGCCATACAGCACAGATAAAGTACCTGTGTAGCACCTGTGTAGAACTATATTGTGCTATGTAGAACCATATGTGGTCGAATTCATTGAATTTTTTCTTTTGATTGACAGGATATAACTGCCATGACTATTGGCCTTTTTTAAACTATTGGCCGACAGCCATACGGATTATTGTCCGATATATCAGTGCATCTCTAATATTATTCGGTAGACAAAAGTGAGTTCCTATATAGATTCATTTGATATTAGTGAACTGATTTGAAGAGACTCTGACATCAAACAAAGATTTTTCCCCCAGGTTTAATCCGCTAAGCAAGAACTGTAGTCGATAAACTAAAATTTTATCAAACAGAACCTCCCATGTCCTTCTCTGGACTTCTGTTTAATCTTCATTTGACAGTCAGCAAACCAGTGTTTCACCTTATCCTCATCAATCATGAATAAGGGCCCGTTTTGATCTATCTTCACTTACTGTATTTGGCAACTTCACCCAGATGGCCTTACATGCAGGCACATGCATGCCAAAAACCACAGCAGCCATTATTGAACTGACACTCACTGGACGTTTCACAGAACCAGCCATGGTACCAACTGACCCAATGCAATCCCCAATGCAGATAATTTTACTATATGCAGAACGACACCAAGAACATTACAATCTGTATGAAGCGGATATGTATCATTCAAGTCGCAGTCTAACTGGACTTGTTTTTCTTCTGACGTGTTTAAAAAGATGATTTAATCTTTGCCAGAGGGTCAAGAAGGGAAATTCTGGCCTGTAGACCTCTTAATATCATTTGTCCATTGGAAAGATAATTCAAGTGTAGACAAATCAGCAAGATCCCGCCAAAGTTCACAGCCAAAGCGTGGCTCGGCCAATACCATCCCTGTCACGGACAGGAAACTCAGGGCGTCCTGTAATCAATACGCATTTCACATCGCAATGGAAGAACAAATTCCTTCCACGAAACAGTATCCGTTATATTAGCCACTACGGAGTAAAACAACAGAGGCAGAGACATCCATCAAAAACGGGCTGAAAGGGTTTCCCCATGTGCTGTTCTCTCCTGTAAAATCCATGCCGGATTAACATTAGACCAGAGATGTGCGGCACACCCCTGCATGTTCCCTTGTCCAGATGAAAACCTAACCTGAAACTGAAGTGCTGAAATATGCAAAACAATACTCAAGGTTCCAATGACACGAGAGCCGGTCCAAAAACACCACAGACACTATGTTCAATCACCAGACTTACAGCAGACCCTTCAAATAGAAGCAGATGTTGGACTTTGAGGCATCAGTGACCTAAAGTGCTCCACTGGTCCATCGGTTAACTAGCGCAACACACCCAATGTGCTTTCTTCTTTACAGGATGTTCTTCATATCCCTTCATCCATCATAAAATCATCAAAGTAACATAAATGAAGAAATGCATTTTTCTTTATTCCAGTTTCAGGTTGCACGGGTTCTCCAAAACGCTCCAAGCATTCGATTCCTGTTCAGTGGGCAGATGGTTGAGATCTTCCACAATGTGTGTGTTTGGAGAACATCTTTTCATTGAAATGATTGCAGATCAAAGCACAACTATTGTTATAATTAATCAACTCGATGTTTTTATCATCCAGTTAAACGTGTTCATATGACATACCTTTCGCAAACTCGTGAAAATAGACATTCTTGTGCATTAACCGTGTTTGATGCAATGCCAACACATTCCATTGCTATCAACACAGCTAACATGTGAAGGAAAGAAATTGACATCAATGAACCACAAATACAGTGCAATCAAAATTGGTGTATTAATTGTGAGATTTCAAAGCGGAGGAAAACAAGGACCTTTAATTTAGAATTTAAAAATGTGTCAATAACACAACAGATGGTCATTTTTAAAAGCCCTTCTGGGCATTGTTAATACAGGATGTCTAACAATACGAACAACTGGGGGAAAATACTAAAAGGCTTCTATAGTGCACTGGTGCCACCTAGTGATCCTGTCCAGTGCTTTCTTCCAAACCTACTGGTATTAACATATTTTTCGAATTTTGCCTTTTAAAGTAATGCATGAAAATTATGAAGACACACTATGTAGTTAATATAACATAGCCATCAACAACTAGTGGTATTTTACTAACCACCAATGGCTTTACATGGATACTATCATTTGCATAACAGATGCAGAGTAAATGTAGCTTTGAAGCCTTTATATGACTTTCACATGCAGTTGGTCACCGTACAAAAGGTGGAGTAATGTAAAAGTCTGGTTTTCCATCAAAATCATAACATGAAATTAAAACCTCTCTGAGAATAAAACAAACCTCTTTGATGACAAAAGATCCCCATGGTAACCACACTACTAGTAAAATAGAGGAACGTAATATGCTTTCTAAGGCACAGCTTGATTGTACCTTAGGATGTAAATTATACCGATGAGACACACATTTGTAAACACTTAAATATACTGGTTTTAAAGAGACACATTTTCCAGCTCCCCTAGAGTTGAACATTTAATTTTTACCATTTTGGAATCCATTCAGCCGATCTCCGGGTCTGGCGGAACGACTTTAAGCATAGCTTAGCATAATCCATTGAATCTGATTAGACCATTAGCATCGCGTGACTCTTCTGTAGTAACATCATGTTCTAAGACTAACGGAAAAATAAAAGTTGTGATTTTTTATACGGCTAGGAACTATATTCTCATTCTGGCGTAATAATCAAGGACTTTGCTGCTGTAACATGGCTGCAGTAGGCGCAATGATATTATGCATTTTCTGGCGCTGCATAATATCATTGCACCTCCTGCAGCCATGTTACGGCAGCAAAGTCCTTGATTATTACGCCAGAATGAGAGTATAGTTCCTAGCCATATCTGCCTAGAAAATCGCAACTTTCAATTTTCCATCGGTCTTAGTACACAATGTAACGACAGAAGAGTCAAGTTTTAAATAGGAGAAATATTAATTAATTAGTTACATTTATATAGCGCTTTTCCAGTGCTCTAAGCACTTTACATATGAATGGGGGAATCTCCTCAACCACCACCAATGTGCAGCATCCACCTATATCAAAATTCTGGTCATTTTTTTTCTGGTCAATCAGATTCAATGGATTAAGCTAAGCTATGCTAAAAGTGGTACCGCCAGATTGGCTAAATGGATTCCAAAATGGTAAAAATCAAATGTTTAACTGTAGGGGAGCTGGAAAATGAGCACATTTTTAAAAAAAAGTTAATTTTCTCAAACATTTAAAACTGATTTAAGGGTAACTTTATATTTTCGTGTTGAGTATGGAGCACTGCATATTACTACAAATGTGTTCGCACTGCAGTTACCATTAGCAGAAACTGTCTGAATAATGTTTGCTTTGCACGCAACACCATAAATCATATTATCTTAAAGACGTGCTGGCAATACGGGGGCTACCACAATATAAGGCTGTGTAATTTAATTTTAGACAGCAAATGCAATTGATGCAGGATGGCTCTTCGGGATAGTCAACTAAAAGGACTGTTTTATTCTGGGGTCTGGTCCATGTTTGACTGGGTGTACTGACCATTACAATTTGTCGCTCCTATGCAAAGACGACACTGAATAGAACACAAGAAGTATCAATGCCAAATGCACTTGTTATAGATTATACTCATATATTTCTCATCTGCTTATATTAACAGGATGATACTTCAATTTTTAATGTATAAAGCTATAATATGATTCTTAACTCGTAGGTACAATGCATTTAAGTAAATACTCAAAACACACACACAGAAGAGTCTAAACCAAACAAAGCCTTTTATTACATGAAGTATGACAACAAGTCAGCTATTTGATTAAAATAATCACCCAGTCAAGACTTATTATACACACATTTACATTTAACAGCACACAACTGGAAATTGACCAACAAAATAAGCAAAAAGCTATTTAACAGCAAACATAACTTGAAAAGGGGGTCAAGGTTTGTTTAAGTCCCCGTGCACCAAAGTGTTTAATTCTTAAAATAATTTGCCAACCATTCAAATGTACAGAAAGATCTTAGTATTTCTTAATTGCATCATCGATGTCTGACATTTGTTCCTTTAACTGATTCCACTGCTCAGGATTCAATGAAATTCCTGCAGGTAATACAACAAAATTCACATAATCAGGAGACAAAGAAACATTTTATCTTAACTTGTAAGCATTTCTATGATAAAAAGTCAATTAATAATTTTTTTTTATAGAAAATTAATGGGTTTCATAATTACCTTTTTTGCCAGGTTTCATTTCACCAGATTGGTCCATCCAGTACTCTCGAATGTCAATCAAAACTTTGCCTTTGAAATCCCTGACACTGACATATCTCAGCTTTCCAATCTGTCATATATCAGAACACACATGAGCTTGCAAAGAGCTAGTTAAATTGAGAAACAGCACTTATGTAAATAATAAATGTTGTCTTTTTACACATAAATTCTGGGCTGCCTAACGACTAGTCATGACTATTTGTTTGCAGAATAAAAGTTTTTGTTTACATAATTATTATACACAGTACATCAACAAATAGTATGTATATAAATACACACACATGTATGTATATTTTTAAGGGAAAATATACTGATATAAAAAAGATATCAATTATATGTAAATATACAGATGTTTATACACATGCAAATTTCTTAAATATATACATGCATGTGTGTGCATTTATATATACATAATTATTATACACATTACACACACATTTAATATGTAAACAAAAACTTTTATTCTGCAAACAATTAGTCACGACTAATCGTCAGGCAGTTCTATAAAAAACAATAAAAGATGAAGTAAAAAATTGTGGCAATGATGCATTACCAAAACGATTAAAAGCCCATTCACACAAGGATAATAACAATAGTTATTAATATTGTTTAAGGAACAGCTCACTGAAAAAGAAAATTACCCTAACCTTAATCTAGGTGCATGTAACTTTCTTTCTACTGTCATTGGTTCCTGAGTGTCATGTTTCATCACAATGAAAATAATGACTATAGTGACGAGATTCGCGAGATGATCATCTTAAGCCGAGTACACGCACCACAAGCAATGTTCCCTCTAATTTTTTTCAGCACTGAGCAAATTCTTTTTTTTCTGAGCGCACATTTCAGTGCTGTGAGCAATTCGCAACCACACGACCTGCCGAAAATGACCACGAGCCTGCGTTAGCCATAGGAGATTCAAAGAGATGACAGCAAATGCATCAATGTTTACCAGAGGCGATTCTAGCGTTAGAGCTATAGGGGAGCTGAGCACCCAATGAGCTCCGCTGCCACCACCTGCTCTTTTTCCTACAGAAACCAATAATATGTCTATTATAAAATAACTATCATTTTAACATTGGTTCAACTAACTCCAAAATCCAGATTTTTTTGGAGACCTTTCAGGCATGAAAACGGGTCAGGGGTGAAAAAGATTAGAAGAATATTACCCCTCTAGGGTCTGGGAGCATGCTCCCCCTTAGAATTTTTTTTAAATTACATATTTTAATAAATGTTTTGAGATGCATTTTTTTGCCAACCTTTTTATTTCAAATTAATGGCGAGCTAGCCCTTTTTTGCCATTAATGCCATATTAAAGTATCAGGACAAAAGGTGGGCTACAGCAGCAGTGTTGGTATGGTTTTATGTGAATATACAGTGTATCGTTTTAAGCCTTTGTCAAAATGACAAATCTCTTAATTTATAACTTTTATGCCTACAACATATGGTAGGTTTATTAATAGTTTGTTAATTTGCAGCTTTTCTTTTAACAGTCTTTTAATTGAACCATTACCTTTACTATATGTCTAAAACAAAACACTGGTGACTCCTGCACAAAGGGTTAAAAACATTATCTCCTTCATATTAGTCTACATGTGACAAACTAAAAAAATATTTGTCGTGTAGTTTGATAGTCAGACAGTGATTTCACACATAACTTACCGGTTCTGGTGGTATACGGTGATATGTAGTTTGTTTTCACTCTGTTCCAAACGCAATGTTTTCATGACGAATGACCAGAAAAGACGCACGTGACGTCATGTTTACATGACTCCCGATTGTTAAAATTAGTTTCAAATAAACGATAAATCATACAATAAACTTTAACAACAGAGACACACGTATGCAACTACCCACTGAGACGCACAAAACTGCATGCGTCTTGCGGAAGAACATTGTAACCGGCGCTACTTCTCTCCGTTTAAGCCAGGGGTGTCAAACTCAAGGCCCGCGGGCCAAATCCGGCCCGCCCCCTCATTTCATCTGGCCCGCGAGAGTTTACAAATTATGTTAATTATGTGGCCCGCGAGAGTTTACAGATAATTTTATTGTTATTATAAGTTTTATTTTTGCAGGTTATTTCCTATATAGATTTTTTTAGCAGCCACCAAAACAAATTTTTGTCCCGCCAAAGTCTTTTTGTAATGTAATTATAGTGATAATATTGATGATTGCATGAGAGAGAACGAGCAGTGCCCCGCACGCGCGCACTACTAGAGTGGGCGTGTCTGAATGCGAACGCTGCAGCCTCCATAGGTCGCATTTCCAGGCTGCATACGTCATCAAGACTGCCTTGTTTCAGAATATTAACAATTATAAAGTTAAATATTATTCTTTGTTTATAGTAAATAGTTGTAATATGCGTATGACTTGCGAATGTAATGGTCAGTTAACTTAAATAAACCAGGCTTGATGACGCTGCCTATGCTACCTCCGCATATGGAAATGGACAGTATCTGCTCGTTCTTTCTCTCCCTCTCTGGCGCCCGCTCACGGGGATGTCCAGCTGGTATTAGTTTATTACGCGTCTATTCCCGCTAAATACGCGAACTAATGACTCATCTGAACCGATTACTTTTAATAAACGATTGAAACTATTGATCTGTAGCCTACAACACTGAACTTATGAGACTTCAAGTCAATCAGTCAGACACTCAAAGCCAGGTAAAAAAAATCACAGCTTTTTTGTAAAGAGGGCAAGAAATGACAAGCGAGGGTAGAGATGTGTCTAATGAATGCATAATTTTGTGGTGGAGATTGTAAAACTCTTTATTAGTATCTAAAATGCCTCTCATTTTCTGACCTGCACAATGAAGGATAACAGAACATTTTGAGTGTACTCATATACAACATGTGTTTTTGTCACCACAATTATTTTTAAAATAATCTGTAGAATAGTAGTACTCTATACACTTTGTCATTATTTGCCTGGGCTTCTACTTTCAAAGCTAGGTATAAATTGAGTTATTAACAAAACCAATAGTAAGCAAATTCAGGGAAAATTATGCAATGTACAGTAATAAAAGAGTTGATACATTCATACAGTCGTTCAAATACAACCGGCCCTATGAGATTAACCGTAATGCTGATGTGGCCCGGGATGAAATTAAGTTTGACACCCCTGGTTTAAGCCTATGGACGAGTCACCCAGGTACTGTGCTACTCCGCAGCGTGCGGGTACCCGCCGGACTAAAATAATCCGAAAATAAACACTTATTATACGTGTACCATGGTGATTCAGTATAAGACAAAAACACAGCTTGACAGATTGAAGCATTCCTAAAAAGGGGCTAGCCTCGCCCATGTTGTGCGGTCTGAAAAATGTGCGCGGTCTGACAAATCTATTGCGCGGCTACTTTGACTGGCCTGCGCGGCCGCGCCCGCACAGCTTAGAGGGAACATTGACCACAAGATAATCGGGCTAAATTTGGGCCAATTTTCCCCCTTACGACGATCCAAGGTAAAGTCCTGATCGTCTTCGTGGTTGAACTGATTCTATTATCAGATTTTCCAGTGGTGCGCAGTGTGTTAATAGCATCGAAATCTGCTCGGAAGCACGCCGGGGCCACCCCAATCGCAAATATTCAACATGTTCCTGTGTTCTCAGTCGAGACTCACGTTGTTTGTGAAGTTAACCTGATGGTACATGGAGTGACATCATGACCACATAGTGGCACTCCACATACTACAGGAACAAACAAGTTAAATCGTGGATTTTTTTCTCATCATGTCTCACATTTTGAGAATCTGATAAGATTTTAAAAAAATCTTTTGGTGTGGCCCTACTGTAGCTTTACTTGCCGACATGAAGTTGGCAGGGCTTCACTTTTAATTTAGATGCATCTCTATTCTAACCCGATTTGTTGATCGCTAAATATTAGGGGTGTCACGATTCTCCAAATCCTTGATTCGGTTACATTTTTATTCTAAGGGTCACGATTCAATTCACGATTTTTACTTTTTTTTTGAAAGCACAAAAAAATTTTATGCCATTTTTAGACTTATGAAATAAAATATCTGACCTTGAACCCGGAGATGCCCTGCCATGTTAGTCGTGCTGTCATTGGAAAAATATGGTACACCCACATACCTGATAAAATGAAACTTCCTGGCAGATGAACAATCCTGTCAGTACTTTGCCCCTTAAAAACGCGTTTTTATTACCGTCAGACGAGATTGTGAGACTATACCCCAATAAATCATGTTTAAATGCACTTTTCATAACTCTTAAGCAACTGTGAGAAGTTGTTGTGTAACAAACAGATTTCAGTTCAGAGAACGTCCGGTCCTGGCACAGGCGCATTTCTGTTCTGAGTTCAGCTGAAGGCGCTTGCTGTTTTTTGTTTCCCATGTAAAGAGCAGCTCACGTGGTGTCTCCTGCATCTGCCATGCTATCTTTTGACTGGCTGTAGCTAGCTAAGTTAGAGGAGGTTGACTCGCAGCACTCAATGTGTTTTTTTCCCGCTCGGCAAGCCGACCAGACACGACATGAGGGCGTGGCAGCATCAACGATTCCATTTTTTAAATTTGAATTTCGAGGTTGTGACTTAATTTCGTTGATAATCAACAACTATGATTTTTGTCAATCGTGCAGCCCTAACAAACTAGATTTCTTATTTGATGATGGATATTAGGGGTGTCAACAATAACCGATTCGGCAATGCATCGCAATGCGCACATGCACGATTCAGCATCGATGCAGCAAATGCCATAATCGATTATGTCACTGTTTATTTTCTGGAGATGACCGTGATAGACGGGTAAATAAAAACGCACCCTTTTCCATGGAAAGTGGACATATGGGCACATTTCGGATTCTATGAAGTTAATGGGGAACAAGACTTACGCTGTGTGTAAAATTCTCATCTCGGGCAGGGCTCGCAAAATCGCTAGCCGACGTCTCGTTTCTATTGTGAATTCCTGTCGGGGTACCAAAATGTATCTCCACCCTGCCTGTCGGGCTATCTTGGGGAGGAAATAATATTTTAATGTTTTTGCTTTGTCTCAGATTTAGTTGGGTAATTATAGTGTATGTATTTCGGTGTCCTCTTGTCAGTCATTATCCTCACGTACCAAGTGAAACTGTCAGGAAATGAAGTGAAAGCATAAATAAACTCATCCTCTAATGTGCACATCTGATATATGCGCGCGACCCTCTGCACACGCTTCTACCGGCTAGATTCTTCACGAGCACCTGCTTGCGCGAACTCAAGTCATTTAATAAAATAACGTCATTTCATTTTTACCTCATAGACTAACATTGTTTTATCGTATTTTTTTTCTTTCTTCAGTTAGTAACTTAAATATGTGAGAAGGAAAATATGTTTGAGTGATTTACGTCTAAGCTATTGAGAATATGATGTTACAAGCTGATAGGTGACTAAACAGCAGTGGTAAGATATGTTAACCTAAAGCGAATAGAATGTGTGTTTGTCATTTCGTTTTACCTCAGAGTCTAACATTAGGGGAACATAAAGGGAATTATGTTTATTCCTTTTTAATAAATATCTGCTTTAAGTCTTCTATATTGTGTTAAAGTCACTGGTTGTTTATATATTTGATAAAATACCATGTTATCTAAATACAATGTGTGATGTGTTGAGGTATTTTTTATAAAAACTAACCTGTGTTATAATACATTCATATAATATTTCAGTAATATAACAATTAAATTATTCTAACATTAGGGGAACGTTAAAATAACCTAAAAATAACATTAGGGGAATGTTTTTTCTGTAAGAAAACATTCCTGGCTAACCAAAAACCTTGGAAAATAGGGGAACGTTTTGGGAACCAAATTGTTAGCTGGGATGGGCAGGAATATTTGGCTTACATGGAAATCCAGGATTTATCAATATTCTACATTAAACAGTGTATTTTTTTATTCTGGCTACTTATATTCATTTCGGGCTACCAAAAATTAAAGAGTGTCTGCCCGAAGGGCTACCAGGGATTTTAAAATTTTGCGAGCCCTGGTCAGCTTTCGTTTTTGTGGAAAATAGTTGCACTTGAGTTTACTACTTGACTTATTAAAAATTTGCCTTGTTGTGTACAGTAGAATTCTGATGCATCGCAATGCATCGTAGAATCGAATTGAATCGTTACCTGGTGAATCGTAATTTAATTGAATTGTGAGGGCAGTGCCAATGCACACCCCTAATGGATATGCTTAAAAAATTACTATTTAATGCAATTACAAAGTCAAGAAGAGCTTTAAATAAGATGATATTATTTAATATAACTCCAAATGTGTTTAGTTAAAGAAAGTCATATACACCTAGGATGGCATTAAGGTTAATAAATTATTGGGTTTTTTTTTATTTTTCAGGTAAACTATTATTATTATTTATTAAGTTTATTTGAAAAGGGGACAAGTATGTTACATAAGCTCATGTTACATACTACAACATTTTAGCCAAAGCTAATTCTCAATGTCAGTCCCTAGTGTCATTATCATGAGTTGGTGTGAATGGGCCTTAAGAGTAAATGAAATCTGGTATTCTGTATTAATTCTGTGGAGCACTTGTGCAGATTTCATTAATAGTACCCTTTGTATAATTTATTTCAGGTCACAGCTGGCAAGACACACAGTCCAAATCACAATTTTCCCATTTCCCATCATTATATAAAGGTACAAGAAAAACTCAGACTCTACCTGAAACATGTTATCCTCACATTTTTTGTCACTCTTAGCAGAGCCACTCGGTTTGGAGGTCTCTCCGCCTTTCTGTTTTTTTGCAGGCTTCTCAGGAGCACTTGCCTTCTTTCTTTTAGCCTTTGATAAAAAATGTGAGCACGTTGGTTTTAGTATCTTACCTTGGTAAAAAGTTACAAGTTTGCCGATTTCAGTTTGTGACTGGCAGCCCATTTTAGTGGACATTTCACTACACCAAGTACGTAATCTGAAAAAGGTGTGTAGTAGTCATACCTTTGTTTCTGTTTCACTGTCTGAATCACTACCAGAAGTGGAAGACAGGACTTCTTTAGACTTGGGCATGCTGCTGAGGACAAGCAGAAATCATTGAATCAAAAGTATGATTTAACACTGCCACCACACGGCCACTTATGGAACTTAATTATAATTCACCTCAACATTTATTACGTCACCTCCTTAAAAGCAAAAGGCAAGTAGCCCACTATGTGTCTCCATAATCATCTTTAATAATGCCAAGAGAATTTATCATCCAAAATGATAAGATCAGATGTATCCCTAAGGATTAAGATATGTTTAATATAGCTTTAACCTGACGTCACATAACCATCGACAGAAGTTTATCTAGCGAAATTATTACGTATGTTATCTTCATTTCAACAATAACAGTTACTTTGTCAGTGAACACAGTTCTTGATAACTAACATTTATTTCTAGAATGATTTTCACCTATTAAAAAAATATTATAAAACCTGCAAAATTCTATTTGCGCATTCCCCATATTTACATTGTTTATTAACTGCATGAGTTTTACATTTATTTGAAAAGTCTGACAGGATGCGGCGCATTCTCCTCCACTGATCTCAGTGCACGAGACAGCTCGGTCGAAATAATATCGATCAAGCAAGAAACGGCGTTGTGGCTTCCTCGATCAATAATGACTTTGCTTTAGAGATTGCCTCCTCATCTGGGAATACACGGCATTAAATTGTCTTAATTGGGTTTGTTCAAACAACACTAGTTTATGTTAATCAACACCGGCGGGACTGTTCAGAAGGCCATCTACATCCCAAAACTAACGTGGAAACAAGGCCGTAAAATGAGACGTTACTGTTTACATAGTTTTTTGTATGTTCGTTGTCTTTTATAAAACCGTCATGGCTGTTTAGTGATTTAATATATTCACCTGAAATGAAAACTTTGCTATTTGCTTCAAGACGAATTGAACAAGACTTACGTTAAATGTGATGCAAGCTGTTTTCTGAAGTCGCACTCAGCGGCGGGATGTGGAAAAACCGAGCACCAATCAGGTGGCTAATAACGGATCAGAGGGCATTGTGGAAAATGTAGTTTAATGATAGAACAGCATCTGTTGCTTTTTGATAGTACCAGCAAGTGCCAGTGTCTACTTTTTTGTGCCTTTATGTCAGTGTTTTATTTGTTATTCTGCATATGAGAATAATGCTGTAAATTATAGCCTACAAAAAAACTAAAATCCTTATTTGACTAATAAAACTTAAGCTTGAACATGGTTACAAATTCTGATAATACTAAATATCACATATTCTATCACATATTCTAAATCATGACGATTAAGAATATGTGAAAAAACACATTATAAAAGTCCCCTGTGAATAATTAGATTTTAAATTTAAATTTGGCTATAGGTTAAGTATCAATATACAAACACTAGGGTGATATCAGGTAAAATGGGCCACTTAAGGTTTGGGGGTCCCAGCCCCTCTGGAATTTAGAGCCAATGACTGCAAAGGATTTCACACTATTGTCATAACTGTGCTTGACAAACAACAGGTGATCTGATTGGTTTATGGTTGCTATGGTGGGCGGGGCAATAATTAAAATCAAGACTGCACCAGAAAGCTGCATGGTAAGTAACTAAACTATTATAAGGATTATACATCTATAAAAAACAAACATGCACATAAAAAAACTATGCATAAATGTCTTGATGGATCAATCAGAAATAATGTTGTTAGTTTGGTATATAAACATATTTTTTGAAAAAGTGATGTTTTTATTGGCGGCCCAACATACCTTAACCCACTGAGATAAACATCACATGGCAGTTGCTTCAATGCATTTAGGGGTGTGGTTCTGTGGTACCACTGTGCAGGCTGGTGGTGGTGGTGTAATGGTGTGGGGGATGTTTTCTTGGCACACTTTAGGCCCCTTAGTGCCAATTGGGCATCGTTTAAATGCTACGGCCTACCTGAGCATTGTTTCTGACCATTTCCATCCCTTTATGACCACCATGTACCCATCCTCTGATGGCTACTTCCAGCAGGATAATGCACCATGTCACCATGACAATGAGTTCACTATACTGAAATGGTCCCCATAGTCACCAGATCTCAACCCAATAGAGCATCTTTGGGATGTGGTGGAACGGGAGCTTCATGCCCTGAATGTGCATCCCACAAATCTCCATCAACTGCAAGATGCTATCCTATCAATATGTGCCAACATTTTTAAAGAATGCTTTCAGCACCCTGTTGAATCAATGCCACATAGAATAAAGGCAGTTCTACAGGCGAAAGGGGGTCAAACACAGTATTAGTATGGTGTTCCTAATAATCCTTTAGGTGAGTGTACGTGCGTACACACACACTCACACACCGACCGACACACACACACACGTGACAGTTCACTGATCTATATTGTTCCAAAATGCACTTTTTTAATGGCACATATGAATATGTTTGTTTAATGCAGTTTAAATGTTATGTGACTGTAGCAATCGTGTTTTAAAATAAAAATTGATGATAAATTACTATTTCCCTTTGCAGTTTGACTGGCCCATTGTACCCGAAACAGCTGGCCCATGTTAACTGAACTGCTGGCCCATTATACCTGAAACTCCTCATGCAAAAAAGTTAGCACAGGCAGCTGATGTTTCAAGAACTGTAGGGCCTAAATAATTATATTTTATTATATAATTTCAACACAAAATTATCAAAAACAGTCATTATTAATCATTAAAACACATGGAAAAGGCATATATGGTATTGTATTATGGTCCCAAATGATTTACCAAAAAGTGGCCCAATTTAGCTGATATCACCCTATATAATAAACATTTAAACTAGATTCAATTTAATTTAAGCATGTTTTAAAAATATTTTGTGACAGTGTGTGTGTTTAAAAGATTTAAACGAAACACATTTTAACAGATTAACAGGATCCAATCAAAATAAAAACAGTGTAAATGATTATATATTTTTTGAAATATTAAATGGATGCTGCATTATCGGGAGAATAAATCCCTCCCAACACAGACCCCTAACCCTACCCAATAAATACTTTGATTCTTAATAAACACTCATTATGCACTTTATTTCCACTTTTAAACTACAACTGACATGCAGTTCAGAACGTTAAACAAGTTAAAAAATAAACATATAAATGTGAGTTGTTTTAAAAAAAATTGATTTCATGTTCATGTAACTAATAACAAAAAACTGGAAAAACTTTCAGTAAATGTGTGTGCAAAACTGTGTGTGTTAATCAAATAATCAGAGAATAGTATAGTACAGAATAGTAAATATAGACCAGAATTTTACTGGCAAAGCCATAAAAAAATAATAAACAAGTTATAATAAAGGTACCACTTGAAATCATTATAAGTTTAATACAACCAAAATAAATTAATTCTCTTAATCTTGTTAAACTTTAAGGGGCGGTTTCCTGGACAGGGTTTAGATTGATCCAGGACTAGGCCATAGATATATTAGGACATTTGAGTGGTTTTAACAAATTTTACAACAAACATTTTCAGTGTGTGCATCAATGTGTGCGACAAAACAATGGCACCCATACACTCAATATGTCAGTGCAAGCTGTTTCCAGCTAAGACAGCTCAAATATGCATTTTAATCTGGCAGTAAACTTAATCCCTGTCTGGAAAACCGCTCCTTGTCTGTGTTCTACAGAAACTTGTAAAGTTTACAGACACAAATCATTTAAAGAGGACATTTTTCCATGTTTAAGTTCTATAATTGGGTACCCATTGCTTCTGTCAACCTAAAAATTGTGAAAAAGAACAACCAAGAAACTTAGTTTTGGTAAACTATTCTCTGCAAGCATGTGAAAAAAAGGTAATTGAAATTTGGCTCCCCTTGTGATGTCAGAAAGGGTACCGCCCCTTAATCTGCACTATCCAACCACGGGATTGCCATTTAGTGCAGAGATCAGTTCATTTGCATTTAAAGGGACACCCAAAAACGGCACATTTTTGCTCACAACTACAAAGTGGCAATTTTAACATAAATTATCTATATGGTATTTTGAGCTAAAACTTCACATATTTACTCTGGGGACACCAAAGACTTATTTGACATCTTAAAAAAGTCTTCTGAAACGTCCGCTTTAATTTCTAAATGAATTGTGGAGTGCTTGTCATAAGGGTAATTTTACCGATAAGATCTCCAGAGGAGAAATGTTACGGCCAACACAGAACAACGGATAAACTCTCTCAGTAAACGTCTGATTAAAAGTGTGTATGTGTGTGTTAGTGAGGGAATTAAAGAATGATAGTTCTCCTCTTTCACAATTCAGCAGAACTCTGATGCGCTGGAGTTTTACTGAAAGAGGAAGAACGGTTTTCCGTGGTGTGTTGACTGCATGGTATTCACCAGAGACATACGCCATATACCAGACTTCACTACTGGATAACATACTCCTTTTCCTCTGGGCAGATTCGTTCATCACACCCAGAGCCCAGTGTGTGTTTTCTCCAACCTGAACTTCCCAGCAATGAATCCCTGAGTTAAAGCTCTCGGATCCAAGAACACACTTTGACACATCAAATCTCTCCGGAATATCAGGAAGCAGCATTGTATCTGCACTGTATCTCAAAGTGTTCAGCTCATCAGAGAGGATGAGATTACAGTGAGCAGTGTTGGGATCCAAAGTAACTGGAGCTGAAAAGAGAGAGAGGGAGAGAGAGAGAGACTTATAAAACAAGACAAATTATCATTATTACAGTAAAGCTGAAGTAACTGTTGTATTCTAAACTCACTGTATTTAACGTTCTTCTGTATTTTCTTTATTACAGTAAAGTTCAGGTTGCTCAGATGTTTTGCTACATTGATCAACATTCCCGAGAGGTTCTCTGGTACTGGCGGTCTCCACCTGGCTCTAAAAGAACATTTAGGAGTCAGAGCTGTGAGTGTTCAGGATCACAGAGAAAAACAGGAAACACAATACAAACCTATTTAGTGTGCTCCTACAGTTCTGTAAAAAAACACATGAAGACTATTCACTACAGTTGAATTTAATATTTACAAATGACAGTATATATTTGTCAGTTTCTCCACTAGAATAAATATTGAAGTTCTTTTTTTCTCACCTGTAGGAATGAAAAATCTTCAGCTTTCATCTCCTCCTCTATGACCCTGATTGTGTGTGAAAGAGATGAAATCTCATTGTTTATCTTCTCAATCTTTTCATTCATCACCAGGCTCTTTCGCTCCTCTTCCTCTCTCAGTGCACTTATTCTAGCTGCTTCTTCATCATGCAGAATCTGGTGAAGTTTCTCAAACTCTTCATGAATCTGCGTCTGTGTGCATTCAGCCTGAATCTGATGCAAATCATTTCATGTATCATGTCTGCATTAATACATTTACAAAATAGATGCGCATGACCTTGAGTAACATTGTGCTTAATTCAAACCTTTATATATTCTGCAATTTGATCCATATTCTGTTTATACTTTTCAAATATTTCCAGTTTCTCCTGTAAGGGTTTTAATGCAGTTTGGATTTTCTCCTGAAAAATATCAATATGTTAATAAAAAGAATTCATGTCTTAACAGAGGCTTTTATCCAAAGCGACTAAGATAAGGAATTAAATCAGCGTTTGTGTTTCCTGGAAAATGAACCTTTGACCTTTGCACTGCTAATGTAATGCTCTAAAACTATAAAACATCTGAATGACAAGTCATACTGTACATGTATTTTAAACAAATGATTTTAAATTAATGTTTATAAATGCTTTTATAGATTACCAAAAAGCATATTGTGTAAACTGTGAATACTGAATACATAAAACCAAAATTATAATTGTTATATATTTGTCATAATAAAAAATGTCTATCAGCTATTGATGTGATTAAACGTTTTATATATTTAGATATAATATATATATATAATATTATTTATCTTACCTTATTATCTTTGACCGCTTCATTTACGGGACAGAATTTGTGGTTTGTGTGGGTTTTAGAGTCTCGACACACCACACACACTGGCTGTTGGTCGTTCAGACAGAAAAGTTTGAGTTTCTCATTATGAATAGTACAGACTGATGAAGATCTCTGACTTTTCTCCTCTAAGAAGGTCTCACACAGGTTCTTCAAAACTAAATTTAGTGGTGGAAAATCTTTTGAAGATTTTCTTCTGCAGACTGGACATAGTTTAGGTCCTTTGGTTTCCCAGGATCTCTGAATACATTCTTCACAGACACTGTGAGTACATGAAAGCAAAACAGGACGCTTAAAAATTTCCTTGCAGACAGGACAAGAGAAATCCTCCTCAGAAAAAGATTTAGATGCCATTTTTAAAGTCACGTGTGTAAAAATCCTTCTTCAGAGCTTCACTTCAAGGTGTTATACGGTTTAAAGTCTCAGTATTCTGTTAGAAATGTTTTTTTACATCCACAGCAGCCAGGGACGGCATCAGAAATAGTAATAATCTTTAACATATTATTCAGTCAACTAGGTAACAGGTTTCATGTGACAATCTCATTTTCCTGGATCCTTGTGAAAGTAGGAGGAGATTACTCAGTACCACACCTTATGATTTTACAATTGGAGGGAAATCTGTTTGACTCAAGGGCCATGTTTTTGGATTCCATATAACCGCACACTATGTACATGATAAATTATGCCTTTTTTATTTATTCCTCTAATGAAGCCTATGCATGCACAGGGAGGTTATTCTCACCACCTCTACCACGGTTTTATGAGCACATAATAAAAATAGTAACCATATTTTTTTTTCTTTCAGATTTATCTTACAGACCTGCCTATACTCATTTAATATTTTATTCTATGAATAATTATTTGAATTAACAAAAATAATTTAATCTTTACAAAACATGGAGTCAATAAGCTAATAGAGATGATTATTTTTCAGAAGTTTCAAATAATATTAGCAATAAAACTACACTAACCGCCGCTGACATATTCCAGTGCGCATGCGCAGCAAGATCTATATCCTGGTACGACCTTCTCATATAAAAAGGCAGGCTTACGAGACCGCGTTTGTAAGAGAACAGGACCCCAATGATTCCCATATGTCCAGTAGTCTCCTTCACCTATGGTGAGTAAAATTATGATTTTGAAACATCAGACAGTAAACCAGAGAGGATACGATTTGGATCATGTTATTGGATATCGCTAGGGCTATTTCACAGTAGTCTCTGGCGTATTTTCTGTCTCCGCATGATACGGGACTTTTCATCATGGTTGCCTCTGCATACAGCCGTTTACCCTCTATGTATCTTCTCTTTTGTAGTGCCCAGCCGGCTAGGTGAAGATGCCAAAATGGCCACCGGCAACTATTTTGGATTTACCCATGGTGCTGCGGCGCAGTACAGGTATGGGCCTTCATGTTTGTTGGGCTTCGCGGTGATGGTGGCGGCTCAGTAATGGTGGATTTGGCCCTGCTGTCTTTGTTGCAGGGTCTGGGTGGGGGTAGGGTAGGAAGCGGATAGGCTTTGCTTTAAATCTTTAGATGCACGATTTGGAGAGTGTTGTATTTTTTGATTTCTATAGATTTTGTCATTTATGTAACGTATATGGTTATTTTCTTGTTATTTTCTAAGCATTTGTTTATTTCTTTTTCCAATGAGAAACCACTGACATCTGAGTGTCGTTGTAGTTCGTGTTCTGGGTGCACGGAACATTACTTTTTTTGTTAATTTGTTCAATTTAGTTTATATAAAAGATTATCAAGTTCCAACGGTTTAAAACGGTGCGATTTTTAAACATCCTACGTAACGTTAATAACGTAACTAGAAGCAGGTGCACTATTTATTAACTGCACCTGTATTTGTTTAAAGTAAACAAGTGAAAAAAATTCTAGATGAACTAGTTATACATTTGAGATTTTGCCTTACAACATGTCAGCCTTACTGAAATGTAATTTAAAAGGTTTTGCCAAAAAATGTATGTAGGTATCCGAAGGGGTTTCCCTTTGTTGTGTTATTTTGTCCCGACGACGTTAGACCTTTTCTTTAATTTCAATAATGTTTTGAACCAATTTTAGTCTTTGAATTAAGTGTAAAATTAGCCAAATCAGCAGCGGTATACTGAGCAGCGCGAGCAGAGTAGACTGCAGCTGTCATCTGCACCATTGCAGCTCTGCGCATGACTGTTCTGAGCAATGGCCGTCTCTTTATAAGTGTTAAGACGGAATGCTAAAAAAGCACGTTCACATGTATCTACCTGCTATTTTAAAACGGTCGCTCAATATCGACAAGTTGGCGTCGTTTTGTATCAATTATACTGCAGAGTTTGTGATTTTGTATGTGTGGTAGGGCGATATCTATACAGACAGATCTTCAAGGACTCTTTGAAAGTCACTCCTGATCCGATTTTAAATGTTTTATTTTGGATGTTTATTTTGTTGATGTTGTTATCTTACTGTGCCATGTGACGAAAGGGCTTCAATGTTAAAAAAATGCATTGTTTTTTCCCCTTCTGATTTCAAAATGTAGTTTTTCTTTAGACATGTGTTCATGTTAAATTACATTACCTGTAAAGTAACATTAACTTTTTTTATTAATTTAGCTCCATTAATAGAAGCTGGTTTAGCTTCTTTCTCCAAGAACAGAATATTTGCATACAGACATGCATTTCATGTTTTAGGGCAGCCACACATTAAAGAGTATCAGGAATGTTTCTCTGATGATCTGGTTTAGCATGTGGTCGATGTTAACTTGATTTGTTGTAAAGATCCACTTAAAGGCCTACCGAAGTGCCTTGAAACATGCAGCATTATTTGATGTTGTGACATCATTTTAACTTAAACAGGAAGTCAGAACTGAACCATCGAGAAGTCCCTCCCCTTTTATATATAATCTGTATGATGATAACATTTTCAAAAACCCCAAAGCTCAAAATATATCTCATGACTAAACGGAGCAGACATTTCTATTTATAAAGATACCTGGGTTGTAAAAATTAGTTGAAGATTGAGAAAGTTATATTTTTAATATTAGAAATCATTGGAAAGTTATATATGGATGTCTATGGAAGGTGTGTGACAAAAATGCTGCTTATTCGCATCTTTTTGCTTGTAAATTTCTCATTTTATCAGATATTTACATGAAATTTGAACAGAAGGTAGAATTTTGCTAGTTCTTTCAAATTAAATCATGGACACTTACTGTTTTAGTTGGAATGGGCATCAAACGTTAGCTGGAAAGGGCATCAGACCCATGGTAACCATGGTTTTTAGAATGATGCCTGCAGTTCTGATGTCCTGACAGGAAGTTCATTGTAGTCTTATACAAGAAATGTGACCACCAAAGTTCTGCAATTTATTTAAATGCCTTCTCCTAAATAGATAAATAGATTTAGATTACTATTTTCAATACCAAGATAAAATATCTATATTAATTCTGGTCCACATACCTTTCATTAGAGTCCAGAGGGTGAAACTACCTTTCATAGAGTCCAACTAATTTTTCGCCTCAGAATTTTGACGCGAGTGCCCGCGATGTCAGCATTGCTATAAGCAATAGCATTTAATTTATGGCATAGTACAGCAAGGACGCATTTGTAAGCTCTTAAGCGCCACAGTTGGATTAAAATAGTGTAATAAAGACAAATAAACCTGTTATTACAGAATAAAAAACATTATAACATTGATGTGCTGTTTGTCTCATCTTATACTTGTCTGTGTTGTTTACAATGTTGATGCCATCTAACCACTTATGATATTTGATCTCCTCCTCACTGTTTTTGATGCAGATTCGTTCATTAGATCCACTCTGTTTCGTTTAAACCTTGCATTTGTCATTATCTTACTCCGTCATCCTCTTTGCATCCCTTACAGTCAACAGCCGGCCCCTGGGGTAGCATACACCCACCCCACTACAGTGGCCAGCTATACTGTGCACCAAGCACCTGTGGCAGCACACACGGTGGCGGCAGCCTACGCCCCTACAGCTGCCACGGTTGCCGTAGCCAGGCCAGCACCAGTCGCTGTAGCAGCTGCGGCTACTGCTGCCGCTTATGGAGGATACCAACCTACCCATGCTGCTACGGATTATGGGTATGCCCAAAGGCAGCCGGAGGTCCCTCCACCACCACCTCCAGTCACTTCACAAAACTACCAAGTAAACCCCATTTTATAACACCGTTTATAATGTTTATTGGCTTGGATATTTTTTTTTGTGCATTTAAAACTTTTCAACACAAAATATTTCAACCTTTGACAAGCTTTCTGTTTATTTCCGCAGGACTCGTATTCATATGTACGGTCCACGGCACCAGCTGTGGCATATGACAGCAAGCAATATTACCAGCAGTCTGCAGCTACACCAGCCGTAGCGGCGGCGGCTGCTGCGGCGGCAGCTCAGCCACAACCCACTGTGGCTGAATCCTACTATCAGACAGGTACACTGGACACATCTTGGCATGCATGCATGCATGCATGCATGCATGCATGCATGCATTTTCTTTTTGTAGCCCTAATGTAAAAAAAGCAAATACACAAAGGTAAACTCTGTCTTCTTGGGACAATAAAGTCACCATGAAAATGGATCTGTAGTGTTAAATTACAATGTTTGCCACTTCTCTCTGTAGCACCTAAAACTGGATACAGTCAAGGCGCCACTCCTTACACTCAGACCCAGCAAACACAGCGTCAGGTTACAGCCATAAAGCCAGCCACCCCCAGCCCCGCCACCTCAACCTTCTCCATTTACCCAGTGTCCTCTGCTGTACAGCCCGTTGCAGGGGCTGCATCTGTAGTCCCATCCTACTCGCAGAGTCCCACTTACAGCACCAACGCAGTCACATACTCTGGTAAGAATATCACCATTAAACTTAGGGATGTCACGGTACCAAAAATCTAGTAGTCGGTACCAATACCACAAAAAGTACACGGTACTCTGTACCTAAGTCGGTACCACAGTGTGTAAAAAAGAACAATCATACTTAAATATTATTTTTTTTATTAAAACATTTCAACATTATAGAAAACTTAAGAGCTTCTGTTTAGGTTGTCTGTGTTAATGTTTGTTGACTTTTCTCCTGACTCTCTTGGTGTACATCCTCCTCTGGCTGATACTGTTAAAAAGAGAGAGAATAAGAAATACATTTTATTTATTTAACATACTGTCTGACAATGACTAATAAATCAGCTAAAGCTACAGGTGCTAAGGTGCACTTATAAACACACGCACGTGCACATACACATACTGTGAATGCAAGCATTAGTTTAATATCACTCACATTGTTGCAGGATGAAAATAGTTATTAAAAACCCTTTACATTTTAATACTTCATCCAGTGACATTAGGCTACATTTTGCTGACAGGATGACTAAATGGCGATGCATGGTCGCCCATTTAGTTTATAAAGTTGCAAATGCAGCGTCATTAACAAATAACTGACTTTCACAAAGCATTAACATCTAGCATAAAGTTAGCTGGTTACACGGCATTAATGACAGCTGCCTCAAACAAACATAATATAGGGTCTGGGTTTCAGTATAAAATTAAAGTTTTACAGTTTGTATATAATGTTAATGTGAATTAAAACTTACCTCGAATTCTTTAAAGAGATCGGGGGGTCTGTCTTTCAAGAGCTTTGCCAAATTCTATGTTTGATAGCGACAAACTACTTTTAGAGATATTCCCGTGTGCTCGTCTGAGGCGTTCTTCCTCATCTTTAACTCTTGTGGAGCGTCAAATACACACGCGCGTATATGCTGCCCCCATCAGTCCCGGAAGAGTATTGCAGCCTCGGTACCTCCGGTACCAGAGAAAGCAGGTACCGTCATGTTTAAAAAAATGTTGGTATCGACTTGGTACCGAAGTATCGGTTCTCGTGACATCCCTAATTAAACTACTTAGCATAGGCAAAGTCATTTCTTTGAAACTACTTGTTTTTTATTTCCAGGAAACGTTGAAATTATTGATCTGCTATTATGAAATGCATGCCAAGTCTTGAAGACCATTGTTAAAGTAGTTTAATGAAAATGTAAAATGGTAGACATTTAAAAACAAATACAAATGTTCATTTATCTGGCAGATAGTTTCAGCCATCAGCCAAAGCGGCGACTTTATTGATATGCATGTGCCTTGTACTCAAACACTTGACTTTGCTAATGTCATGCTGTATCAGTCACCATGCTGTATCCTGCACTTTGGCCAATAACTGCTTTTTATATTCAGGAACATCATACTCTGGGTATGAAGCTGCTGTGTATTCAGCCGCCTCTTCCTACTATCAGCAGCAGCAACAGCAGCAAAAACAGGCAGCTGTTGCTGCAGCCACTGCCGCATGGACCGGCAGCACTTTCACCAAGAAGACCCCCTTCCAGAACAAAACGCTCAAACCCAAACAGCCCCCAAAACCACCGCAGATACACTACTGTGACGTCTGCAAGATCAGTTGTGCCGGACCCCAGGTATCTTTTTCAACTGTTATTTTATTTTAACTTTGCACCCTCTTTGATGCTTAAGTGTTATTTGGCATTTTGCCTTCAGTTTGGGAGGTGAGGTATTTGATGTATGAGCGTGAGCTTTATGCTAAATTTGTGGTTTGGTTATATGTAAAACATACAATTTCCCATGATATAAAAAAATAACACATTGGAGACGATCCTAATTTCAAATCTAAAAGTCTTTTGAATGGTCTCCAAATAAATATTTGCATGGTTCCAAAGTAGATTTTGTGGCACCTGTCTTGAGTTTTTCTTCAATGTTTTTTAAGACCTATAAGGAACACTTGGAGGGCCAGAAGCACAAGAAGAAAGAAGCCGCTCTAAAGGTGTCCCAGACAAGCAGTAGCAGCAGCAGCAGCAGCTCTGGAGCTGGAAACTCTGCCCGTGGCATCCAAAATCAGCTACGCTGTGAGCTCTGTGACGTCTCCTGTACTGGGGCTGATGCCTACGCCGCACATATCAGAGGAGCCAAACACCAGAAGGTATGTGACTCATTCTTCACATACAAATCTGCTTTCAGCTTGTTGTTGGCCTGTTTTTGACTACAGATGATTTCGGATAGAAGCGTAAACTATCAATAATGTGAGCTCTTGCTGTTTATAGGTGGCTCTTTAAAAATACTTGAAGACATTTCCAAAGCTGTTTGAAGGTTATTTAAGGGGTCTGTCTCACCAAATGTGTTTTAAACTGCTGAAAATGCAATGTGCAGCGCACTGTCTTTTTTTTTGGTCGCTTTAAAAAGAACAGTGTGGCTTTTTATATTGCTAGGCAACCACCGAGGCAGCTGTCTCATTACACGCCTGAACCAAAGTGAACTTGTCGTCTGTATTTATTTATCAGTCTTAGGATTTAGCAATTAAATCGCGATCTGGTAAAACACAATTTTCTAATCGCAAGGACTGTGATTATTACACTCTGGTCACGTGACAAGCGACCGCCATTTGCAGAGGAAGCAGCAGCTCTGTACGCTGTAGCTTAATCTGTTGTAAAATGGCTTTATAGAACCGGACACTGCAGAAATTTTAGTGCCAAACCAAATGGGAACAGTAACGTTACGTCAATTATGTGGGACTACTTTGTCTTTTAAAAAGATGTCACACAGCGTCAGGTATTGCGCTAAACCTGTCTTGCTAGCGCTGCTACCTCACGGGGCAACTCGCTTACAAAAAATCTTTACGAACAACACAGGTGTAGCTTGTATTAGTATAGTCCTGATATGCATTAAAATTTGTAATATGTAAATGTGTTTCTACAGGTGGTGAAATTGCACACCAAACTAGGAAAGCCGATCCCATCCAGCGAGCCCAGTGTCATTAGCCAAGCCTCCAGCTCCAGCACTGCAGCTCCCAATAAGACCGTCAGCTCCACCATCAACAGTTCCACAAGCAACTCCATGTCCAACTTTTCTTCCTCTGTTTCCAATGCGTCATACCTAAAATCTGTTGGCATGAGTAACAGCACAGCAGCTTCAGCCTCACAGGGCAAGAACTTGGCATCCAGCAGCCTTACAGTCAACAGCTCAGTCAAGAAGGTCAACACCCCCAAGATCAACTTTGTTGGTAGGCATTGCTTCTTGGTTTCATGTTAGGGCTGTGCGATTTAGGGGAAATATCTAATTGCGCTTTTTCTGCCAGGAATTGCGATTCGATTTGCGATTTAAATTTTGTAGCAGATGCAATGTGGATCTGCCTCTTTAGATGGTTAGATCTTACTGATACTGCTTATGGGTCTGGTGATTTAACTGTATTCTTATGTTTTTTTTTGTTTTTGTTTTTTGTGAAAATAAGGAAACAAAAACAAAGAAATTAAGAATATAATTAACACTTCTTATTGTATGAAATGTAAAATGGTCTTTAGCTTGGACTTAACACTGTAACAGTAAGTGGGTTCATTATAGCTGCAACTTAATAAGTTAAAATATTGAAATGGGTGACTGAGTTTAACTGGAAAGATTTGTATGCATGTTTGTTTTTTGTAAACAAAGAACTGTAATACTCAACTTCATAACTATCAAAATGTTAAAAAGCTACATTTGGGATTTTTAAAATGAATATAAAATCCAAATGCGTTCAATGTCATGTCATTTCATTCAAGTGACATTAGCAACCAAGTTAAATTGTATTTTAGTTTGTTTTAAATACGAAGCCAGGCTTGTAAGCATTGTTTGGCATGTGTGTTTGTAAAGTTTTATCGCATCATACGTTTTGGGAGACGCGGGCGTGAAGACTTGCGATGCGAGAGACACAGGCTGCACGTGTGCGTCGAGTTTAAACACCTTGTCTGTTGTGGAAGACGCCGCGCAAAGTCTTGCAATGCGGAACCAGGCATGAGTATTTAACAAGCATTGAGAGACACAGGCTGCGGGCATGCTTTAAATTGAAACCCCTCGTTTAGGAGTTTAGGTGAAGCACTGTTTTGGTTGACGTGCCTCTCACGGAGAAAGCACAGCCATACTTGCGCTCGCTCAATTGGTTAGACTGTCACAAAGCCCCTCTGCATATTTCTCAAATCGCATCCTTTCGCGATTTGCTAATCGCAACGTTGCACATCGCGATTGCGGTTCGATTTCGATTAATCGCCCAGCCCTATTTTATGTCATGCCTTATATTTTTGTTCACCTACAAACTTCAAAGTTATGAAGCCAATATAAACCAAAGATTTGGGCAAATGTTGAGGCCTTGTTGTTCCTATGTGTGGGGTGTAGTTGAATTATGGTTATTTTAAAGCAAAACTGATCTGATAACAGAGGTTAAAATGGGTGTAACTGACACAAGATCTAAATTGGCCAATTGCTGATTATTAAAACTAGCCTGGGCATCTGCCAAAAATACCATATTAGTGCGTCCCTACTCAATCATTTGCATCCCTGTGGTTTTTCAAAGGCAAATGTATGGTTTCTGGCTAGGCGAGTCCTGCTCATCCACAACACCCCCCCTTATTTTTTTAAGTTCTAGGTTAACTAAAGATTTTTTATTTTGTGCACGACCAAATCAGGGGGGAACAAGTTACAGACCACTGCTGCTAAAAATGAGGAATCAAAGGTTGAGGCAGCCAAACCAGCCCAGTCTGTGCCTGTATCAACACTGGATGTGAAGAATGAAACTTCTGACTGTCTGTCACCTCAGTCAGCGCTCGCAGCCCTGCAGAGCGACGTTCAGCCTGTCGGACATGACTATGTTGAAGAGGTACCAGATTTTACTTGCGAATTACAGTGAAACATTTCCTGCATGTCAATTTTCAAACTGCAGCTATTGTAGCCAAGTGCATAAATCTATATTTTTTTTTCAGGTAAGGAATGATGAAGGAAAAGTTATCCGTTTCCACTGCAAGCTGTGCGAATGCAGTTTCAATGATCCGAATGCAAAAGAAATGCATCTAAAGGGAAGAAGACATCGCCTGCAGTATAAGGTGGAGTTTAACATTAGTTTATTAGTTTACTGCATTTTTACCTTGTCTTTGTTGAATAATGGTAGTCTACCCGCATTCACAAACATACAAAAAGTGCTAGACATGCTAAACATCTCGGTCTCATACAAATTCCTCTTTTAGAAATGTCAGCCAGAAAACGGCCCAATCGGAAAAACTGATGTTTATGACATCACAGGCATCTCACTGGCCCTCCACTTTAAAATAATTGGCTACATATTTTGAGTGGCAGGAAAGTCAGCCAATCAGTAATGAGATTGCAAGGTAAGCCCGTAGGGGGAGCCAAATAGGTGCAAAACCACTTGTTTAAAATCCCCCACCCTAATAGAGCTATCTGAGAGAGGTTTTTAGGAAGCTTCTAAGGCATTACAGACCCAAACAAAACATTTTTTGTCTACATGTCACATCAAAAAACAAGGATAAATACCCCGTTCAATCATTCTATGTCACCTTTGAAAAATATTCAACTTTGAGCGAAACGCTCAGCTCGTCAATGTCAGTTCTCATACGGCCGTCCAATCACAGTGGAGGAGAGGCGGAACAAATCACAACAATAAACCGGTACAACGACGGTTAACAAAGCAGGTGTCACAGCAACCAACGCACTCAGCTGAAGAAAGCTGGCAGTTGGTGTCCGCCTGGCGTTTTCATTCGCGTTTAAAAGCCTTGGTATGCACGCCCCCTTAATGGTGCTAATTGTAGCTTCTACCGTGTATAGAAAAAGGTGAACCCAGATCTCCAGGTGGAGGTCAAGCCTAGCATCAGAGCTAGGAAGATCCAAGAAGAAAAGATGAGAAAGCAAATGCAGAAGGAAGAATACTGGAGAAGACGTGAAGAAGAGGAGCGCTGGAGGATGGAAATGAGGTTGGATGTTCTTTTGCTCCTTCAGTTAAAAAATATCCACCTTTTTTAAGTATGTGAGGCTCTAATCTTTGTGAATTGTTCTCAGGCGCTATGAAGAAGACATGTACTGGCGGCGAATGGAGGAAGAGCAGCACCACTGGGAGGACAGACGACGAATGCCTGACGGAGGTTATCCGCAGGGTCCACCTGGACCTCCAGGTCTCCTGGGAGTGAGGCCTGGCATGCCCATTCCTCAGCCACAAGGACCAATGGTGAGTGCTGAGAATTTAGATGCCAACCTGGTGACTGGCTATTTTAAGCGCGTGTGCTTTTGGCCAGAATGAGTAACGTTGTAGATTAGAGTTTATGAAGGGTGTTTTTGGCTTGTTTATCATTGGAACCAATGTTTTCTTTTATTTCAGCCTCCACGTCGCCCTGATTCCTCAGACGATCGTTACGTGATGACCAAACACGCAGCTATTTACCCCTCTGAAGATGAGCTTCAGGCCATCCAGAAGATCGTCTCAATCACAGAGAGGGCACTTAAGCTAGTCTCTGACATAATCAGTGACCAAGATGCAAACGCAAAGGTCAAAGAAGAGGACAAAGAGAAGAAAGATCCTCCCAAAGACAGGTAGGACAGAAAAGCTCTAGTTTATTCATCCATGCACACTTTAATGCAAAGAAAAGATAAAGGCAAAGCTATACATCACCTCCTCTTCGATGCAGGTTGCTGAAAGGCGTGATGCGAGTAGGCGTTCTTGCCAAGGGCTTGCTTCTGCGAGGAGACAAAAATGTCAACCTGGTCCTCCTGTGTTCTGAAAAGCCAACCACGAGTCTGCTCACCAGAATTGTGGACCATCTCCCCAAACAGCTCACGGTACCGGTTATGTCATTTTTGAGTTTTCTTGAGTTTCAGATGCTGTACTGAATCTTAAGTTGTTCCATTTACTGTAAGCGTTTAATGTGCTTAGATGTGTTTTCCACCCCTCAAATAGATGATTGTTGCTTTGTTTGACTTATTTTTTTCTGCTAACCCGTGTGTTTGTCAGGTGGTAACACCAGAGAAATATGAGGTTAAAGGTTCCACCCAAGAGGCTGCTATTATCCTCACCTCCTGCGGTGACCCCAAGATGCAGGTGACCATCACTCTTACCTCGCCCGTCATCCGAGAGGAGAGCGTCCGGGATGGAGGTTGGAAAAGACGTTGTTCACATTAACCGACAAACTATCTGATTAATATTATATGCTGATTTGACACCCTAGAGAGCCCATCTGTTGGCACTGTGGGAAGACCGTACTAGATCTAAATACAGGCAACTTGGTTGTACAAAAGGTCTTAAAAATGCAAAAACCATTTAAGAAAAGAAAAAAGGTGCTCCAAAGTAAACCTGGTATGTGCTTGAGCTTGGTCATCACGCAGTAAGAAATGTACACGGGTTGCCTTCAAAACTTGAGCAACATCGCATTGGTGCCATTTATACATTTTGCATATGACAAAGCCACTTTTGTGTTCATGCGTTTTATTTAAAGTATGACTAAATGAGATTTGAAGCCAGTTCAAATGGTTTCAAGTTGTTAAAGTTTCGAGTTCAACGCTACCAGGTTTTATTGTGACCCAACCAAGATGCCAGCAGTGGTGCTCGGGGCCTTCTCTTTGTAACACTTCTCCAGTGCTCTTAAAGCTCTTCCCAAAACAAGCATGATAAGTGTTTGCATTGTGTCAGTCTAGTTAGTCCCGGGTAAGATTAATTTTTGTTTCCTGTGTTCAAGGGGATTGGTTTATGCAAAATATAAATTCAACTGTATTTCTTCCCAGGGGGTCGAGAGGGTGGTATTCGGTGCAAACAACAGAACGGAAATTCCTGAATTAGGTTTCAGGAGAAACGGTTGCGGTCCGAGCTGTTTAGGTGTAGTTGGAATGCTTGTAATGTCCCCACAGGAAACAAATCTTTATTTTTGTCTGGTGGTGAGAAGGTTCACCATTTTGAGATCCACCTATTCCAAAATGAAAGTGCTCCCCTGAGAGAAGCAGTCTACTCTACCTTAATTATTTTTAATATTCGCAGATAGAATGATGCATTTTCCTTTAATCTAAAGGACGTTTAAGCGACGACAAAAACGCTACATTCATCCCAAGTCATAGGATAATTTCATAATTAAATTTATAGGATTATTGATGCAAGTTTTAGTTGGTGCGAAGGCGCTGTAATGGTGAAATCTTAAACACAGGCTTTCGCTATATGCTCTGCTGCACCATTTCTACAATTTGGCTCCTTAGGGGAGTATCAGTAAGCTTTTGGGAGGAGGAAGGCTTTGTTAAAGGAATCTTGGGTTGCCTTCGGTATACATAACAATATGGGGTTCTTCAAACCCAATCATGACAGGTATGCATGCAGTGATGTCCTAATCCTCTTGCTGGGAGCTTCGTATTTTCTTGCCAGCACGCATTGCTGCCTTCATGTATACAAAGCTTTTCAAGTCCAGCCCAAAGCCTCCTTGCATTTTTCAGCAAATTGTCTCCCATCTGAGGCTACGTCTACCAGCTCCGGAAGGATTTTTGACCAAGGTCCCCCTCCTAAATACCTTCAAACACTTTGCCACACCTACCATTGCAACTGTAGTGGACCACTGCATAAAAACCAACATCAGCTATAAACATTGCACATCTCCCTCAATATCCCTGTTTTACATCATTTTCATGATTACACATGTTATACCATGGCAGGCCATCATTATCTTTCCAATGTTTTTGGATCAGTACAATTACTTTATTCATAAAGGTTTTTGGTATTTAATTTTTTCATTTAATAACTTTAATTTCAACTGCGGTAGTTACTGGAATCCACTATTTGTTTTTGCCCAGAGAAAATAACTCCTCTAAAATGCAAAGTTAGCTGGTTAGCAAAGGAATGCAGGAATGACAAAGTTCCCATATTTTGTGACACCCCCCATTTTATTTCTAAATATTGTAGCATTAGGAATACAAATTGTTAGTTTGTCCCCCTTTTTTTCTTTCTATTGCAAACCAGGGGATTTACCAAGAGACTCCGTAATTGACAAATGAAAAAAACACTTGAATTCTCTTAAGTAGCATGTTTTAAAACCATTTAGTCAATAACATGGAATTACGAATGGAAAACATCTACTTAACCCTGGAGAACCCACAGGGTCAAATTTGTTTAATAGAATAAATGGGTTTTTGGATTTTCCTGGGTTCTCCAGGGTTAAATCTGCCAACTGTTGCAATTACGGATTGTGACGCTCGAATTTGATCTGTTGAGCTACTCTGATGGCTTTTTAGCATTTTTTTATGTTTTCTAAGCAATTTCAAATAGTGGATTGCAGAGCATTATCATATACAAATGTCAGGCACATTCCCGGTGTTTTATTTCCTAAGGAGGTCTTATTTTGAATTCCAGATTTATTTGTCCCTGCCCTTTACCTCAGCTCTTAACCACACCACAGGCTAGAAAAAAGTGCACCAAATGACAAGCGTAGCTGATCCATAATGTTGTTGAAAAGATCTGAAAGATTCTGCACATGGGGTAAAACGAAAGCTTTGTATGTTTTTACATTTGGAAAAAGAGAAATGAGCAAGGGACCAGTTTGGTATGTGTGGCAATGTGTTCTTGGCAGTCTCTCTGACCTGGTCAAACACCCATTCCTTACCATCATTTGACAATTCGATCCATTTTTAGATGTAACCTCGAGTATGGTGACAGACCCAGCGGACGTCTTGGACAGGCAAAAATGCCTTGACGCTCTGGCTGCCCTACGCCACGCTAAGTGGTTCCAGGTTCGGAACATCATTTTACTTTCTTCTCGTAGCCTTATGAGATGTATTCATTTTTGTTTGTTGATTTGAGTTGTTTAGTCTTTCTTTTTTGTTTAACTTTAAACCTAAAGTTGATTTATGAGGAAAAAGTGATACAAGGATGCAGTATAAAATTTAATAATTTGTAAATCGTTCTTTTTTTTTTTTACATTTTAACTGATCTTATCCAAAAGATGGCATCCTTGCATACATTATTTTATAAGTATTAAATGAAATAATTAGCACGTAAAATGGTTCCATAAGGCTGCAGAATACCTTTGCATAAAGTATCATCGATAAGAGCTTTCATGTTGAGCGTTTGTTTTGTTTTTTATTTCTTTAGTTCTGTTAATGATTTTTTTCTTGGAATAGGGATTGAGAGGAAAGGAATATCTGATTAGTTTCCTGTGTTTTTGCAGTCTCTGCAAACACACGGGCAAAATAAAGCAGGTTTCCTTGACTGTTTCAGTTCCTATGCAACTACTTGCAAACTGATCTTTTGTAAAATGAAAGTATATGTTTGTGAAGTATCTGACTACTGAGGTCAAGGTTTACAAGATTACCAGGGAGTCATTCCCAGTGAATCTTGCAAACTTTGAACTCTTTTACTAATGCTGAGGTAAAATACTGCTGGAAATGGCAGCTTATGATCTGCTGTTTGTAAACCAATTAAAAGCTTCCATTGTGAACAGTAGTGTTGCACCTCTCTCTGAACCCGCCATGTTTTATGACTCTTTGTAAGTGCTGTTGTGTATTAACTAATCTTGACCTTACTGCACTGAAGGCTAGAGCTAATGGACTCCAGTCATGTGTGATTGTCATTCGAATACTGCGTGACCTTTGTCAGCGAGTACCTACCTGGTCTGCCTTTCCAAGCTGGGTAAGTGTAGAAAAGTAGTTTTTGGTTACAAATGTTAGCTCTCTTTACACTAGTTGAATGTTAAAATACAAAATGACAAGCATAGCTATTAATTTACTTCGTATTAATATTGTGAATTTATTGTTTTCACTTTTTAAAGGCTATGGAGCTGTTGGTGGAGAAGGCCATCAGCAGTGCTCCTGGACCAATGAGCCCTGGAGATGCTCTCCGAAGAGTCTTTGAATGCATTTCATCCGGCATTCTTCTGTCTGGTGAGATGGGACACTTTCTTATGCAGTTTTCTTATGGCTGCTATTGCATGTCTCAAAAATGTCCAACTCTGAAAATAAATGACCCGCAGTAGGACTTGGCAATGCAGCGCACAACATCTTTCGTCGAGTTCACACTTTATCTCTGGATAAGTTGAGTTAAAAAGTTAAGAAAATTTCAGATATAGGCAAAGACGACACAATTTTCAAAAGGTACAATGCTATTTTATTGCTTTATGGGATGTTATGAAAGTACACATTAATGCTGCAGAATGTAGGGGAGAGCAGGGCACAACCTAACGCTTTTTGGTTTTGTCTCAATCATTCAAAAATATTTTAGTTTGATTAATTATATTTTTACACAAGCAACACACACATCGCTGCTATAAATGAACATTTGAGGTTTGTTTCTAGTACTACTTACCATTCTTGGACAATTACACCAAATGTGACAGAAGTGCAAACGTTACAACTTACCCCATAGGTGGGGTTAATTGTACCAGGCAGGGGATTAGTTGTAACACTTGCTTAAAATTAAGTTTGCAGGCAAATATTTCAATAGTATTTTGTCTATATACTTGAAGTGGATATTGTTTATATATCTGTCTATAATAGACAGTTATCCACACTGTATTCAGCCTTTTCTAACAATTGTATCCATTTTGTAATTTAACTAATGTCTAAATATGTGAGATGCAGCACAATTAAGACACTTTTTATGTGACCCAGTCTGTAATAACCATACTACAGTTTCAAATCAAATTCTGAGATAATGAGCATCAAAGTCTGATTTTTATTTTTTTCAATCTTTGACGTGATCTTATTTAATCAATATTAGAGATATGAACAAAAATAAATTTGACACACGATTTTTTGTAAGACGTGCACATTTATGTTGTTTGCATCCAGCAATCATTTGGGTGTAGCCTATTTAAAACTAATTGCGAATTACGCCAACGTTAGTGGTTTTCATATAAGTGCTGAGGTTTTTTTTGTAACGCAGCGTTACAATTAACCCCGCTGAGTCAAAATATTTTCATGCCCAAACAAGTTACTAAGAGCTGCAGACATATTTCAAAACGATGCTATGTTTTAGTCAACAAGACACTTTATAATATGACACAGCATTGGATTTGGTATCTTACACACCCACTTAGAAACGGAAAAAACATATGATGAAAAAATTTACTTGCATGCAACCAAAACACTAAATCAATAACCCTCTGGAAAAACACGGGAGATCGTCTATTAGCAGCGTGGAAAAAATCCTGGAAATACAAAACGCTCAACCTTGTGCAACAATGTAAACAGTCCGTGTTACAGCTAACCCTGCGTTAGTTTTTGCCCTGCACACCCCTACCGCGCATGACCCCATTAATAATGCGCGTTTTCATTGCCTTGCTATTGCATGTTTCTGCACTGAGAGTCATGTGATCCATAATATAAGGCGTGAACTTAAGCACAATTCTTCTCTACATGTGCACAAGGTATTTTTAAATCCGAAACAAAAGATACTATCATTCATGTGTTTACATGCGTATCTTTCTCCTAATGATCACAGTACACCACCCTTTCAATACAATTGAAATTTGCATCCGGTAGACCTTAATTGTATTGATGAACGTATTTACATGAAGGCTTTTCTATCCAATTGAACCATCAATAGGCTTACAATCAGTTTTTTTTTTTGGTTGCGTGTAAACGTACCTACTGTGGCTTATGTACTATTGCTTGCAATGCAGGTGCTCCAGGACTGATCGATCCCTGTGAGAAGAATCCAACAGACACATTGGGTGCAATGGAGGAGCAGCAGAGAGAGGATATTACATTAAGCGCCCAGGTAAGTACACACTAAGACTAGATATTACTGATGAGACCTCTGTTTCCTCACATTACCACCAGAGACTGACATGTTTAAAGAATAACTGCATGAAAAATAAATATTTGAGTCGTCATAGCAATTGAACGGTTGCTTTTTCCTGCAGTTTGCTCTGAGACTGCTGGCGTTCCGCCAGATTCACAAGGTTCTGGGTATGGACCCACTGCCCCAGATGAACTCGCGCTTCAACGTACGAAATAACCGCAAGAGACGCCGCGACAACAGCGACAGTAATGATGGATTCGAAGCTGAAGGGAAGAAGGACAAGAAAGATTATGAAGGCTTCTAAAGCGCACAGCAGTATGACAAGTCCTCTTTCGCTCTGTAACCATTTCAAATCCTGTGCATTCCAGGAATACAAATTGTTTATTCTGTTGACTCCTGTGCATGCCGGTTACTTCTCCCTGGAAATATTTTAACCCCCTTATAATGGCTGCTTAGAATGTGCTAGGTTTCATTTGACTTAACACTGTAAAATCAAATAGTCCACCTCATTTTTCTGTTTTTGCTTATTTAGCCTAAAATAATTGAAGGTTGGCCACGAATCTGAGGTGTTAAGATTGAAGGTTAAGCTTGTTGGATGTACTAATTAATTATCTCCCTAAAGTGAAATTTTAGCTGAATGTAGGCTGGGCATTTCTATAAGCAAGTCAACAGAGTGAACAGATGACTAATATTAGTGTGCAAACAGATTTTTTCTTTAAAGTCTCTTACCCTGTTTAGTGAGAAATCTGAAGTTATGTTAACAGTTAGCTTTGTATTAAATCATATAGTTGTTTTCATTATTTATTTTGGCTAATAACATTCCTTTTAAACCATAAAAGAAAAGGTAAAATGAGACATTTATGCATTAGTTGCATTTTGTTGGAGGCTGACTTGGTGTGGATCTATAAATGTATATAGTAGTGCAATTTGAGGGCTGGGTTTGCTGTTTTCCATTTGTAAATCACACCATTGACTAATTAACAACCTTGAAACCGGTCTAAACGTCTACTTTGTTTCTTTAATATGCTTAATGCAAGTGATGTAAAGCTAAAATTGTCTCATATGTAGGCTGTAAGTGTGCTGTTGATATTCACATGCCTCTGTGGTGTAGCTGTATCATTTCCAATAACACACTGGTTGTTCAAATCAAACCTGGGCCGAATACCAAATATGTACCCATTGACGCACATTAATGTTGAGTTAGAGCTAATCTTAAGTTACTTTCTCCTTTTGGATCTGTTTGGATGTATGCAAATCGTGAACACTGGAGTACTTGTAAGGTCAAAGACATTTTGCTTTTAGTTTTTCATTTTGAAATTGACCCAGGTCTGGTTCTTTGTGTTTGTGTCATAAATGTGTAATCCCTGTACCTCTAAATGTACATATGATCATAACTATGATCTATATAATATATAATCATGAATAAGCCTGTGTCTAATCTCGCAATAGATCTTTAAAAACAGATGCCTGTATGGTTTTAAAGCACAGGAATGTTGATTTTTATGAATTTTGTTTTAATGGTTATTAGTTGCTTGCCCCTAATTTTGCTTTATGACATTTGATAAATTGTATTGAAGACGTTGGAGGAAAATACGTTTGGTTTTTGTGTTGTAACTGCAGATTTATGTAGACCCATTGATGCTTGTCATTCGCTGTCAAGGTACTACTGCATTACAATGCTTATAATAAATACATTTCTTGAATGATGTTTCTGCTTTTGATTGAATTTGCAGCAAAGATATGCTTAAGATTCATTGTAACTTAACCCATAAGAATAAGATTTAAAAGTTTTTATTCTGCATGAGTAAAACAGAGAAAACTGTTTTAGGTATTTTCATCGCGAACTTTTCATTAGGTCATCAATTCTAACGCCTGTAAGTAGTTCATAACAAACCCCTCCTTACCTCAATATGGGTGTGAGGCCATGGTGAAACTGATCGCTTATTGGCTCAGCAACGAGGAAGTGAATGTGATTGACAGGCGGGTCAACCAATAAACAATAAGCGACCAACTGAGATAATGGACCGCTTGTACATAAAGAACCAATGGTGTAGAATGGGCGCGGTTTGCTGTCAGATCAGATTGTCTCTCAACCAAAGGAAATCTCGTTTTTGAAAGAGAGAGAGAGAGGAAAGTTGCGTTTGAGCTCTCCCGGATTTCCACCTGACTGCTCGGGAAGCGGGACACTGGGCACAGGCACAATGTTGAGTTTGGGGAGCGGAGGAGCGAAATCTAATAAACCGTCATTTGTGTCTTACGTTACGCCTGAGGTAAGTGAGACATGTGCAGTGTTACGCGTAGGTTGTTTTCAAAACAATAAGAAGACACCGATTTGTAACAAGAGTTGAAACAGCAGTCTTGCACTGGGCGGGGTTATTTCTCATACTTATGCTAAAGTTTACATTGTTGACTTGTTTAAGTTTACATAAACAGAGACATTTCTTGCAAATGAAGCAAAAGAGCTGCATTGATTTTGTCATCTAGTTACACGCCAGTGTTTAAATCCTGTCGGGATGATGATTAAAATCCGTTTTCGTACTCTGTGTATACTACAAATTATTATATATTATTATAAATTATATATTTTTATTTTTTTGTAATATTTGAATGATTTTATGCTTATTGATTCAGCTGCATTGCAAGCTCATGGTTGTATGACATGTGATGTGCTGTGAGTGAGTGCAAACCATTATGGGCCGTGCCTGTGTGTCTCGACCCTTTGATGGACAATGGAGTTGTGTATCCTATTTGTTCATTATTGAAACCCTGATGGAAAATATTTGTTGAACTTAAATATTTGAGAGTTGCAAATGCTTTATTTGTCAGTGTTATATGTTGTCAAATATATAACAAATATGAGCGTAGTACACAAGCGAAGTAGATAATAAACATTTACATATTAGATTGTTCAGGGTTTTTACAAAGATTACAAGAACATAAGGTGTTTCAGCATTAATATAAAATATATAAAATATTTGACCCAACACAGACTTTAATCTTGTGTAAAACTTAATCTGTTTCCTGTCATGAAGATCAGTTAGTCAGATCTTAGCATTCTTACCTCAATGTCATTTCTGTTGGCTGTATATAAATAAACTAAGACCCACTGTGAATTATTTTGCTGTGTTTTGTTTTAAAAGCGAGTTTCAAGAGAAAGTTTTCCCCCAGGAAGTCTTCAAGGAAAGAGTTAACCAGTATGCATGGGATCATTTATGAAGTTTTGGTCATTGTGTTTGCAGATGATCCTATGGTTGCCAGGATCTTTGATGGATTGCTTTCCTTTATTCATCTTGTTTGTTTTGATTAAAATGACTTAAGGCATACAGATAATATTTTTAGATGCAACAATAATACTGGATTTTTGTATGATCAGTTTTCATTTAAGATTCAATAGTTGTAGGTTCCTCATACCTGTCTCTTGATCTTTCAGCAACTTTAAGTAACATTTGTCAACTTCCTCTCATTTGTGTGAGCTTTGTGTGAAGTGTGACATGACATGTTCAACATTAGATAGTAATGTGTGGATTATCTTGTAATATTTGTATAAGACATCAGCTATATAATTTATCAAGTTTACCATTTATAGCATACAGCATAGTTTTATTACTTCTGTTTTAAGGAAATAAAATTGGAGAAAGACCCACCAAAAGAAGAGAAACATCCTGATTTGCTACCAGGTAAGAAACTCATTGCGTAATGTTTTGCTATGCATGTTTTTTCCTGTATAACCTGTACAATGAACAGCTGACTGCATTGTTAAGCTCAGGTTTACTTCATTGTTGTCAGTAAATAATAAAGTTTGTCAGTTTTAAACCTCCCTGGGTGTAGTTTTATGTTCACACTTCAATAGTTGCTCTTTACGTCAGTCTCTGGTGTACAGAGATCGCATATAGTGTAATTGCAGCTTGTGGTTTTTCAGATACAGAAAAGTGGTTCATACACTAAAACACTTGAGCATAGTCCACTGACCACATTATTTTATGCGCACGAGTCGACAAAACAAACTTGAACCACAAGCCTTTCTTATTTTATTGGTATTGTGTTTAGTGCTGACATTGTGTACATATAACTGACATGAATGTTCAAATTTGTTGCAGGGGAAGTTGTGTTTTGCAGTGCAAACCCCATCCTCAAATATACTCAAGATGATCTCTCCCAGCGTGGGGTCTTTGGCACATTGTTCTGCACCAATTTTCGCGTTACGTTCATTAGTGATGAGATCTCTCAGGAAGAGACCGTAAGTACATGTGACATGGATTCAAGTTTAACTAACATCACATGTCCTTAAATGTGAAAATACAATTATTCGATCTGGTGATACTAGTGCAGAAATCGTACACTTCACCTTTAACCTCCCAAGACCTGGATCACTTTTTTTTGCACCATAATATTTCATTCTGTGTAACTGGAACGTGTTGTACACAAATGTGGACGATTACACTTCTTTGTGTTCAAAGACAAATATTTGGGTATTATTGGTTCTTCCCTACCCCAAAATACATGGTAGAAATCTGAAAAAAAAAATAAACCAAACCTCGGATTTAAGGAGGTTAAATATAATTTTGTGTCTCACCTAAAAGTAACTGTCTGTAAGTGCGATTGCCAAAGTGCATGCAGAATGGCCACGCATGAGGAACTGTGCTATCCGAGTGCTCTCGCTTTAGCTGCTATTTCAGGAACTTGTGTCTTTGACTCACTGGCAGTGAAATTCTGGTGGGAAACTAAGATGACTGAGAAACTTAAGTGACAGACTTATTTGAGGCATGTGAGATAGAAAGATCCTTTATTGTCCCCAAGGACGAAATTTGTTTTCACTGTAGGTACGTACATAACACAATCACAAACATAACACTGATTGTTTAACTTTCAACATGGAAAAAAGTCCATTTTCAGATCAATTCTGGTTTTAATAATCACTTGGACTGGGATCATAGCATGTAGAGGTCAATGAGCTTTTATCAAGGATGCAAAACAATGTGGGTGCTCAAGGTTACACTTGGCTCTATTAATGTTGGTTACGTTCAGGATAATATTTAAGGGAGGCTAAATAGGAAGTAAAGTCTGTTCACACTTGATTTCACAAATAAAATATTGTGTGAAAGTTTTAATACCACGCACTGAGCAAGACAACAGCACGTGCCTGTGTTAAAACGGAGTATTGCAATGTGATTATTTTTGTCATTAAGAATGTCAGTGTTACCACTTCCAGTGTATATATACAGTACATGTGGTTAACATGACATTATATGACGTATATTAGACTGGTACATCAACTCACAACCGTTGAATCACCCGGTAACTCTTTGTTTCAGGCCAAGAAATTCAAGAACAAACTCTACGGAGAAAATGACATTCCATTAATGTGTGTGGATCACATCTATGGTGGTAATAATTGTTTTTAATCATCATTGATATTACTATTAATGGATCTAGATTATACATGTTAACGTGTGCTTTTCATTTGATGGAGTTTGATGATTCATTTCTTTCAAGTTTATGATGAAAAGAGGAAGCTGATAACAGGAGGCCTTGTGAAGAACAAATGCCCATCTAAAATGATAATTCACTGTAAAGATCTACGAATGTTTCAGTTCTGCCTGACATACACCAAGGAGGAAGATGCTAGAAAGGTAATTTGTTTACATGAGAAACAAAGGGAAGTGTACAGTAATGAGAGTAACATTTCTCCTTGTGTATTTCTTTGTTTTGTTAGATCTTTCAAGGTATTGCACACCATTGTTTGGAGGAGAAATCTCTGAAGTGTGTCTTTGCCTTTTCATATGAGGGGACAACCAGCCCAGGTGCAGATTTGAGATGTTTTTATTCTTTCCATAGTTTAACTTGAAATGAAATATAGCTGGTTTTAATAAGTAGTACTGTTTGTGTATGCTTAAGGGACACAGCATGCTTAAAGGGGACATATCATAAAAAAATCTGACTTTTTCTATGTTTAAGTGCTATAATTTGTTCCCCAGTGCTTCTATCAACCTAGACAATGTGGATATAGAACAACCCAGTAACTTAGTTTTGATAAACTATTCTCTGCAAGCATGTGAAAAAATAGATAATTGAAATTTGGCTCCCCTTGTGATGTCAGAAGGGGATAATTCCGCCTCTTAATCTGCACTATCCAACCACAGCACTGCCATTTAGTGCAGAGATCAGCTCATTTGCATTTAAAAGGACACACCCAAAAAGGGCACATTTTTGCTCACACCGACAAAGTGGCCATTTTAACATGCTATAATAAATTATCCGTGGGAGCTTAAACTTCACACATGTACTCTGGGGACACCAAAGATTTATTTGACATCTTAAAAACGTCTTGTGAAATGTCCACTTTAAGAACATGAGAACTTCCTAACATTACAATTATGCAGAACATGCAACATTTGCTTATGTAGGACCAGCTGCTGACATTTTAGTCTAACATAGTCTCTACAGCTGAAATCCAACAGATGTCTGAAAGAACAGCTGTCAGTCTTATATATATTCCAAAATATCTATCTGGAATTTTATTCTTGTTTTTGTACAGTTTGTGCAGCTTCTTAACGTTCAGTACATGAGTAATAATCTCTTTTAACGCATTAAACTGTTATGTCACCTAAATGCATTATTATTATGGAATGCAGCTTCCAATGCATTTAATGTATATAGCAAGATTTAAGAATTTAGTTAAAATAAAACTTGATCATATACTGTAGTATACAATGTCAGACATATACATTTTAAATCATGCATCTTAAACAAATAAGGCTATTAATAGATGATGCCGGAACAGCAACAGATGTCATTTGTGCTAAATGATGGTTTTGCAGACATGCAGAGGAAACACGAGACAATTATGTTCGACGCACCAGAGGACTGGACACAGGAAATGAAACGGACCAAGTCGAATTGTAGATTAGTTACTGAAAATGAGAACTTTGAAATCTCGACGAGGTAAATTGTGCTGATAATGTGTTGCTCCTATTTATTTTATTTTAATCTCTAATCTCTTTATACTAAACTCGATGTTTATACAATCTCAACCGCATTGCTTGTAGATAACTTATATATATAACTTTGATATAAATGGCTTTAAAGCACCAACGATAAAATATATAAAAAAGGGGAAGTGTTTGTTATAGGTTGTAATTCTTTTAAAGTTTTATAAATGTAATCATTCTATTAAGGTTTTTTTTGCATGTTGCTTATACAAAAGTGCATTTGTCTTAACCCAGAACTTTATAAGTACAAAAATTCAACTAATGTGTTTTAAAAAACGTATTATTAAAGAATTAGAAAAATGCAATTGAAACCTATGTGAATTATAGCATGTCACACCTCTGCTGCCACTGCTGAACATGTCTAGTCAATTACACTTACATTATTAACCTACAGTATTTCAAATTCCAACATGAGTATGAATAAATTATTTACATTTATCCAAAAATGTTTGGTTTATTATGTAAAATATACTTTAGATATTTATAAATGAATGATACTGGAAATATTTAGATGTATATGAAATAAATGTATCCAGTAAAAATATCCTCTGATGCTCCTCAGGTTACCAAAGTACTTTGTCATTCCATCAGCCCTAGATGACTTAGTCAGCCACCAAGGAAAAGGATTACCTGTGAGTTATTATATTTATTATTTTTACAGTAGATTATTATGTCTAGGATGGTCCTTTTGTAAATCATGTTAATGAAATTCTTTGCTTTACTGGAATTTGCTGTTAAAAGATCTAAGGACTTTTTTTTTTATACATTTTACAGGTCTGGTGCTGGTCTCATCACAGTGGTTGTGCCCTGTTCAAAGCATCTTTCCCACCTGTGGCACAGGAAGACGGGGATTTCCAGAAGCACTTGGATACGTAAATAAACACACTTTTGTGACTGGCCTTTAGCTTTTAATCTAAGCCAGACTGCTGCAGTATTCTCTTATTTCTCTGTGCTTTTTGTTAGTCAAACACTGTGTGTGGGAATAGATTCAGACACCCAAGGGCACAGTTTTATCAGAGAATAATGTGCTAGTTTGTTATCTAGCAATGGTATGTTGTACCTCTGTATTTCCCCCTCTCTATTCACTGAAAGGACCAAATGGTCATGAAACGTGGTTTCCACCAAAAAAAAAGTCTTGTCTTGAGGGTCAAATGTTTTTTGCATTTACAAAATGTGGTTTCTTCTGTTGCAGAATGATAAATGCAGTCGCACATAATTATCTTTACTCTGTAAAAACAGAGGACCTCTCAGAATCACTTCCTACTATACAAGACATCCAGCAGTCTTATAACAAGTTCAAACTGTTTTTTCTTATCGGTGAGTTACAGAATATACTTTGTGTAGTTTCTTTCACAGGAATATATATATATATATATATATATATATATATATATATATATATATATATATATATATATATATATACACACACACATATATATACACTAGTCAACATTTGAAGTGGATCAAAACCTTTCCTAAAAGTTGTCATAAAACCAATACCCAGTACCCGTTCTTGTCTTAGAACAAATTTGATTAACATTTTTGATCCACTTCAAATGTTGACTAGTGTATATATATATATATATATATATATATTATTCACATATATATATTTCACATACACACAGGTGCTGGCCATATACTTAGAATATCATGAAAAAGTTGATTTATTTTACCAGTTCCATTCAAAAAGTGATGTGAAATGGCATGGAGTCAATCAGTCTGTGGCACTGCTCAGGTGTTATGAGAGCCCAGGTTGCTCTGATAGTCGCATCTTCCTCTTCACAATACCCCATAGATTTACATGGGGTTAAGGTCAGGTGAGTTTTCAGGCCAATTAAGAACAGCGATACCATGGTCCTGAAACCAGGTACTGGTAGCTTTGCACTGTGTGCAGGTGCCAAGTCCTGTTGAAAAATGAAATCTGCATCTCCATAAAGTTGGTCAGCAGCAGGAAATACTTTAAAACTTCCTGGTATATGGCTGCATTGACCTTGGACCTCAGAAAACATAGTGGACTAACACCAGCAGATGACATGGCACCCCAAACCATCACTGACTGTGGCAACTTTACACTGGACCTTAAAGGAGCATTTCACTTAGAAAGATTAATCTTTATAGAAAGTGCGTCATATTTGTAGTCGAAATGTAACATACATTTAGAATTTGGTGCCTATTTGACAGAGAAAAGGGGTGTTTGTAGTCTCAGCCCCTCAACAAAGATATTGGACTTCCTTCTTTCAATGATGCAAAATGATGATTTTTACATCATTGAAAGAAGGAAGTGCAACACTGAAATCTGTATTTTTCCTGTCTCAGCGACAACTGAGAAATGATGCACGACCATTCAAAAACATGACTGGGGTTCTAACTATACAAAGCTTAATGCAAATGGGTGAAGTGTCCCTTTAAGCAATGTGGTTTGTGTGCCTCTCATCTCTTCCTCCAGACTCTGGGACCCTGATTTCCAAAGGAAATGCAAAATTTACTTTTATTAAAGAACATAACTTTGGACCACTCAGCAGCAGTCCAGTCCTTTTTGTCTTTGAGACGCTGTCTGTTGTTCAAGAGTGGCTTGACACAAGGAATGCAACAGCTGAGTCTCATGTCTTGCATGCGTCTGTTTGTAGTGGTTCTTGAAGCACTGACTCCAGCTGCACTACACTCTTTGTGAATCTCCCCCATATTTTTGAATGGGTTTTGTTTCACAATCCTCTCCGGGGTGCGGTTATCACTATTGTTCATACACTTTTTGCTACCACATCTTTTCCTTCCCTTCGCCTTTTTTATTAATGTGCCAGCCTCTTTTTGCAATGACCTTTTGTGTCTTGCCCTCCATGTGCAAGGTGTCAATGGTCGTTTTTTGGACAACTGTTAAGTCAGCACTCTTCACCATGATTGTGTATCGAACAGAACTAGACTGAGAAACCATTTAAAGGCCTTTGCAGCTGTTTTAAGTTAATTGGCTGATTAGAGTGTAGCACCAGGTGTCTTCAATATTGAACCTTTTCACAATAGGCTTATTTCGAAGAAACTGAATTTGGGATTTCCCTTAATTGTCAGTTATAGTTATTCAAATGAAAAGAAATAAACATTTAAAATATATCAGTCTGTGTTTAATAATAAATTAATAAAATATACATATATATAAGTTTCACTTTTTGAATGGTATTAGTGAAATAAATAAACTTTCTGATGATATTGTAATTATATTACCAGCACCTGTATATATTAAATGAAGTACTGGACATTTTTATTTGCATTTGCACTAAATACATTACTTTTTGTCATCTAGATAATTCAACAGATTTTTGGATGTCAGATGTGAAGTGGTTCTCTTCGCTTGAAAGCTCAGGTTGGCTAGATATTATCAGGTCAGTTTCCATTCATAGAATTCATGGAAAAGTGAATTAACTGGTCTGAATAATCACAATTAAGTGGAAATAGAAAGGGCATACATTTTAATTGATAAAAAAATTTGGCAACACTGGATTTACTACACTGTAATAAAAAAATGCTGAATGCAAGTTTAATCAAATTAAACCTACTATTTTAAGTTTTTGACTAGTATTTAGTTAACATAACTTAAAAACTATTTGGAATTATTTAACTAAATTTGTTAAGTTAAAGTAAAAAAAATGATAGTGTAGTATTTCCCCAATGCTGATAATAATCGTATTCCTTTTAATGCCCTTAACAGACAGTGTCTTCTAAAAGCAGTAGAGGTGGTTGAATGTCTTGAAAAAGACAACACAAACGTCCTTATAACAGGTAGGACAAGCAGGTTTAAGTGCATATTATTTCACATAGACAAAAAAACCCATCAAAAATATGACATTTAGTTGAAAAATCGTTAAAGGAGCGGTGAATCAAAAACTCAATTTTAACTTGATAATTTGTTATATAAGAGGTCATCATACTAAAATGAACATCCTGCAAGGTTCAGAACTGAAAACGTCCGTGCTACTGAAATATAACCGTTTTTGGAACCAAGCCAGCTAAACACTCCAGTGTGGAATTCGGAAATCTATGACGTCAAAGTAGAATTGAAGCACCTCCCCATAGCCAAATACAACGACCACTTTTGTAGCCCCGCCCACAGCTTCGCGTGACACACGTGTCTCAATCAGTAAACATGTCTTTAAAGATTGCCAAATGTAACCAAAATGACTTTTAAATACATTTTTTCTGATAGACTTTTATTTTGACGCGGTGATCTGTTATAATAGAGTAACCATGGTAACGAAGACTAGGGTTGTGGAAGAACCGCGTGGGAACAACACAGAAGCTGAATACTTTAATTTGGAGGCTCGGAAAATAACATTAGGAATGTGTGAAAAAAGGTTGTTTTTGAAGAGTTCCAGCTCGCGTGGGGAGTGTTTGATTACCTTGTGTACTGTGCGGATTCACTTGTAAAGAAGCAAGTCGATGCTGGATTTGCAGAGAGACTGTGATTAAAAGCACCACTAATATTGGATCTGACGAAAATGACACAGCAAGTAAGACATTTTACTTTAAGTTACTGCGTTTCACTATTGCTTTGTTAGAAGAGATCGCTTGATATGTCCTGTTGTAACATCCGTGTCTAAACACGTATGTTTGACTGTTTTAATGTACTAAAAACATTAAACGATTAATAAAGGTGCAACACTTAACAATACGATTGTAATTTAACAGGAGAAATATGCAAAGGAAGGACTTATCCTCCGCAATTTAGATTCTGATGCCCGCTTACTGTGTTGTATACGGTAATTTAGGAAAGTTGCGTTTGAACGGTCAAACACTCAACAAAGCTTTTTTATCATATAACTGTGGTATGTAACGTTACGTGTATCTAAGAGCAACCTCACAAGCACAATAGAAATATACAAAGTTATTGATAAGAGCTTATCAGCCGCAGTTTATAATCTGATGCACGCTTACTGTGTTGTGTACGGTACTTTAGTCACGTCGAGTTTAAAGTTTTGTTTCTACTTTACTATACGTATTGTCATTTATGTGTATCATCTTTAGCACCCAGAATCTTTTGTGGCTCAAACATATGTGTTCGGCTGCTATTTTCACACATTAATGTTTTTATAACATTTCCCCACATGTAATGACGGGGAATGAAGCGGTCCAATCATAGCAGTGGGTGTTTACGTCTAGGTCTTCAATGCGGCCCGCCCCTTCAAACGAAGCTTTTATCCAGAGAGCCACTAATCCATGTTACAAAATAGCCTATTACTTATTGTTTTTGATGTTTTTGAATGTAAAAACCACGCGAACATCATAAGTAGACCTCATACAACAGTATAAAACAATAAAATCGACAAATTCACCGTCCCTTTAATATATATATATATATTTTTTTTTCTTTAATTTTCATTCAAAGGTGCAGACAAAGCATTTCCACATTAAACCCTCAAACATGACACTTTATAATTGGATCCCCTTTTCTTGATTCATTTCAGAGGAAGAGGGGACAGATCTTTGCTGTGTGATTTCCAGTCTGGCGCAGATAATGCTGGACCCTTATTACAGGACACTTACGGGTTTCCAGAGTCTGGTGCAGAAAGAGTGGGTGGCTGGTTGCCATGCTTTCCTGGATCGATGTAATCACCTCCATCAGAAAGACAGAGATGTAATTATTGCATGCTCGCTCTCGCCTCTTGTTTCTTCTGAAGCTTTATTGAGATCTAACAGATTGATGTTCTTAGTTTTGTGACTTCCTGTTAATGTTACTTTGCCTTTTTCACTCGAAAATAAATCAAACTTGCTTTCTATCATAAAATTGTAGGATTACTGATAAAACATCTGATTCTGAACGTATTGATGAATCAGTTTAACATACAAATACATGTTTAACTCTAGGGTTTTAATTTGATTCTTGTTTTTAAATGTCTAGTGTCAGTCTCCGGTCTTCCTACTGTTCCTTGAGTGCGTGTGGCAGCTTGTTCACCAGCACACCCCAGCCTTCCAGTTCTCTGAGACTTACCTAACAGTGCTGTCCGACAGTATACATGTGCCAGTATTCAGCACTTTCCTGTTCAATTCTCCCCATCACAGGGAAAGTGTTATGAAGGTAGAAACTTTTGTATTTATTACGGTTTAAAAACTTTGTTGAGACAAAAAATATATATATAAAAAAATATATATATATATATATATATATATATATATATATATATATATATATATATATATATATATATATATATATATATATATATATATATATATATATATATATATATATATATATATATATATATGAAGAGTTTGGTTCCAAAACGCAATAAATCCATTTTGACAAATTTCGGTAAAAACGTGTTTTCTATACCAAGAAAGTGACAAGATGAAAACCACTATTTTCTTCTACAAACTTTCACATCGCATCTTTTGGTTATAAAAACATAAAAAATTCAAATCCATAACTTGATTTTCAAAGATTTATTATAAAAACGAATTATATTTTCCACAAAATGCAATAAATCCATGACAAGTTTTTTTCAAAATTCTATACATCTATTCAATCAATGTATAAATGTGCATTCATTTTTGCCATTTTATATTCATTTAGTTGAATAGTTGTACACACTGATTAAAAAATAACCATTAATGGCATTAATCAAAACACTTACTTTGTCATATTAGGAACACTGTCATTGCTGCGCGGTTATACTTGACGTCGTCGCTTAACATTTTTTACAGCGATCAGCTGTGATTCTCGTTGACTTTGAGTAAAATAATGGAAAGTTTTTCATAAGATCCCCTGGGGTCAATGTGTTAGCACGAGAGAAGCTAGATGCTGTCGGGAGAACAAGCGATCGTCTCCCGAGTGCCTCTCGCCTAAATTATTAGATGTTGATGGCTTACGTTTCTTTCACGTCACAGAAAACCACAGGTTAATCAATGCTATCAAAGTATTATTTCGTTTTTGTTTGTTTGTTGATCACGAAGTACAAAGTAGATGAGGAAAACTAGGACTCTGTGTACTCAACGCACCGCCATTGGTTGTTTACATTGCGTGGAATGGTGCACTGTAATTTATGGAGTGGATTTATTGCATTCTGTAGAAAAGGAGTAGTGGCGTTTATTGCGTTTTGGGAAAAAAGGGAGAAAAGATGACAGAATAACATGGCTGATATTGGATTTTGCGTAAAATTAAGAATTTACTTTTAAATAGTGACCTGATATAATACTGATTTTGGCATTAACTCATTTTTTTCAAAAATGGTGTTTATTGCGTTTTGGAACCAAACTCTTCATATATATATATATATATATATATATATATATATATATATATATATATATATATATATATATATATTAGAGCTGGGCATAGATTAATCTAGATTAATCTCATACAAAATAAAAGTATTTTTGCATAACATATATGTTTGTGCTGTGTAATTATTATTTATATATATAAATACACACACATTCATGTTTGTATTTACGAAAAATTTACGTGTGTGTGTGTGTATATATTTAGTTATATTTTTATATATTCTAAATTCTATATAAAAACGATATTTAAATTTCTTTAATGTGTGTATGTATGTATGTGTGTGTATGTGTTTAATTATGCATAATATTAACACACATCACAAACTCATATTTTACGCAAAATTACTTTTATTTTGTAATTTTTATATATAAATTATAAATTCATTAATAAAAATAAATTATTTATTTTTATTATTATTATTATTTAAATCTGTATTTTGGTAAATTATCATAAAATTACAAGTAAATACACAAAGGTGTTGTTCACACACCCAATGACATTCCCTCTTTTTTCCAGTAAGATATCAGTCACACATCATTACCAAAATACCGGTAAACTCTGTCCGAAGAAAAAGCTTTCCAATAAACTGTTGGGCGGCGAAGCCAATTTTGCTTTTTGTAAACAATGGTGCGTTATGCCTTCATATCCGAATGTACGCTGCCCATATTTTAGTTTTTCACTTTTGTGGCAAAGGATGACAGCTGTGCAGTTGCTCTTGACCAAATTAGATGACTTAAATCTGCAACCTGAGTATAACAGCAGCAATGTCTACCCATAAGGCTTCAAAGAGGGTGTGCGAAAGACATGGACAATTTGACAAATAGATGATAAACTGTTTTAAACAATTGTGGTGTCAGAGTGTTATGATGTTTTTTGGGGGGTCAAAATTGCTGTGCATTAATTAGAAACCTTTATAGAAAACAGTCACTCTATAAATGAAAACAGTTAATCCGGTGTAATGTAATCATTAGTCTGCAGATGCTCAGAAATGATTTGCCTGCTCCCCGTCTGATGCACTTGGACACGCCTCCCACTAACAGCTTTTGCCTGACTGTCTTTGCAGGTTGAGTCGCCACTAGCACAAAGCGGCCCATTGAACTGTCCTTCAGTGTGGGACTGGTCTCTGCAGTTTGACAGCAAGGCCCAGAATTTCTTCCTGAACCCCCTGTACTCGGAGAAAGTGAAACATGTTGTCCGCAGAATTCACAAGCCCAAGGTTAGATAAAGAAATCCCTTATTTGTAATTGAATATTTCGTTTTTGTTTGTGCATATAGAACAGTAATGTCTATTTGCTAAATAAATTAACATTTTCTACCAATTATAGCACCAAAGACAGTTATCTTTACCCTGCTCAGCCTTTAAAACACCACCCAAGAAAGGTTTCTTTAAGGATGAGACCGACAGCCTTAAAAAGATGTTACAAATTAAACGTATCAGTCGCTGGATGGGCTCCCCTGACTCTCCCATGGTGTCCTCACGCGAGTTCTACGAGTCTTGGCAACGGCGTCCTCTGGACTATCACAGCCTCCTGCTTCCCTGTCTGGATGGACCGGCTATTCGCCTCTGGATGCAGCGCTACCTGCGTTGGATACCTGAGGTTAACATCCTGGGCGGTGGATCTGTGGCCATCACAAGCAAGCTTATGGAACTCCTAAGTCAGGTGCAGGATCTAAAACGTGCGCTGGAGCAAAGAGACCCATCGCAGGCAGCTAAACTCGATCATCGCTTGCACCTTCAGCACAGGCCGCTGTCATTTGGCTCATCTGGACATATGTCGTCGTTTCCCTTTGCTTACAACCGCAGCCGATCTTTCATGCCTATCATTCCTACAGGTATGCTGCAAAGCATTGTGTTAAATGACAACTTGGCCATTCAGGAGGATGAGGTTGTTAGTTTGGTTTAACAGGAAATGTTATTGGTGAATACCGGATAATAGTGGCCTTGTCAGATTAAAAATGCTGATGGTGCTAAGAGGGTCTTTTTGTAAAGTAATATATGCCTTTTTTCCAAACCAAATGTGCCCTACTGTACTCAAAGCATTACATGAGATGTTAAATACAGGATAATAGTGGCCTTGTCAGATTAAAAATGCTGATGGGGCTACGAAGGTCTTTTTGTAAAGTAATGTATGCCTTTTTCAAACCAAATGTGCCCTACTGTACTCAAAGCATTACATGAGCCACACAGGATTTAAGCTTTTTTATTATTTTTGCACATTTTCCATCTGTATCTTAGGGAAACATCACCATGCATTTTCCTTTTTAGACCTTCACAAAACAGGAACAGGATATAGCTCTCAACTTCCAGCTCTTCCACTGAGACGCTTCTTGCATAGCACAGTGTTACATTAATACTTTTTTATTACCAAGTAATATATTTTCACATTTAACACATTTTTTGACATGTAAAGGAAGTTCGTCCTTGTTTTTTTGTCTGACATCTAATAGCTCTGGCTAAAACTGCACTAAAATATGTTTGATGTCTTCTTAACTTAAACGCACTTGTCTATCTTTTACACATTTTCCACATACCACTACCAATCTGAAAGTTAATAAGCGATACATTTAGTATTATGAATGAGATAAGAAATTGTAAGTATGATGCCATCTACAGTCACATGATTGCAACTGCATTCATCTACTTCCTACTTCTATTTAGAAATGAAAAACAAAAATCAGATATTCAACTGATGTGGTCCAATGTCGTATATGTTTTCCCATATGTCTGTTTACCCATTAGTCTCTTTTTGAGGTTTTTGAGGTCTTACTGTCTGGTGGTTATTTCAAGTCTCATACTCAAAGAAACAGGAAGTGTGGAACAATACATGAGATCAGCAGTGTCTCCAGAGACAGCCCTCCATTGTAGGCTATTACGTACACAACTACAGTGTAATTGACTGTTGTCATTTCTAACAGCGTTCATTTAGGTTCAACTTAATCACAGACAAGGTTTAGAGTAATCCAAGACTAGGCCTTGGTTATAATAAAATATTTAAGTAGTTGTTACAGACAAAACTTAAAAAAACGTTACTGGTGTGTATCTTGAGACAAAGCAATGTCACTTATACATGTTAAGATTTGTCAGTACAAGGTGTTTTTAAATTAAGGCACCTTAAACATGCATTTTAGTCTGGGACTAGAATATCCTGTCCAGTAGATTGCCCCATGGAGTGATTAAAATGTCAAAAAGTTTCCCAATTTCCATAAATACACCCTACATTTTGAGCCAGAACTAAAAATGTCTTAAAGATGTCAAATAAATCTTTGGTGTCCCCAGAGTACATATGCAAATGCAAATGAGCTGATCTCTGCACTAAATGGCAGTGCTGTGTTTGGATAATGCAGATTAAGGGGCAGTATTATCCCCTTCTGACATCACAAGGGGAGCCAAATTTCAAGAGAATGGTTTACCAAAACTAAGTTACTGGGTTGGTCCTCTTCACATTTGCTAGGTTGATAGAAGCACTGGGGACCCAATTATAGCACTTAAACAACATGGAAAAAGTCTGATTTTCATGATATGTCCCCTTTAAAGGGTACCGTCCTAGTAACAGCTTAAAGGAATAGTCAATTTTCTTAAAAGAAAAATCCAGATAATTTACTCACCACCATGTCATCCAAAATTTTGATGTCTTTCTTTGTTCTGTCGAGAAGAAATTATGTCTTTTGAGGAAAACATTGCAGGATTTTTCTCATTTTAATGGACTTTAATGGACACCAACAATTAACACTTAACTCAACACGTAACAGTTTTTTTTTCAACGGAGTTTTAAAGGACTATAAACGATCCCAAACGAGGCTTAAGGGTCTTATCTAGCGAAACGATTTTAATTTTTGACAAGAAAAATAACAAATAAACACTTTTAAACCACAATTTCTCGTCTAGATCCGGTCCAGCGCGACCTAACGTCAATGCGTAGTGACGTATGGAGGTCACGTGTTACATATATAAAACGCACATTTGCCGACCATTGTAAACAATAAACTGACACAAAGACATTAATTAGTATCATTCCACATACAACAACGTCGGAACGGTCCTCTTCCAACACACTTGTAAACACTGGGGCGGAGTTTCACGTTCGTCCTCTGTGACCTCTTGACGTCATGACGTATTGCGTGAGGTCACGCTGACGCTTTCAGGACTGGATCTAGACGAGAAACTGTGGTTTAAAAGTGTTTATTTGTTATTTTTCTTGTCAAAAATGAAAATCGTTTTGCTAGATAATACCCTTATGCCTCGTTTGGGATAGTTTATAGTCCTTTGAAAAATCCTGCAATGTTTTTCTCAAAAAACATAATTTCTTCTCGACTGAACAAAGAAAGACATCAACATTTTGGATGACACGGTGGTGAGTAAATTATCTGGATTTTTCTTTTAAGAAAATGGACTATTCCTTTAAATATCATTTTGTATGAGAGCGTATGGAAGAATAAGTACTTAAACAGAAGGTTAACCAACTTAAGACTCAGAGGAAAATCTTTTTTCTCATTTATATTTAATAGTGTGTACAAATAGACAATCAGATTGCAACTATAATTATTAAATCATAAGCTAATGTCACACTGTATCTGCATGTGTGCACAGTTTTCTTTCTTTTAATTTTCTTCGTGGCATCTACAGAACTGCTGTCACAAATGAAGAACAGGCTCTTCAGTCAGGAATGATTTTTCTGTGTTTTTAGCATCTGTAATGTATAAAAATGATTGTTAAGTGTTGTTAATTGTTCCATAAGTTGTTATTTGTTCCAAAGTGTGGAGAAAGCATCCATGACATTTATTTTACTTTACACTCCTCTAACCCTTGTTTTGCACTATTCTTCTTGCCAAGTCAGTCACTGTTACTTGAACAGTCAGCTGTATCATCAGCTTCAGTCTGTTCTATCCAGCTTTGTCTTTGTGCCTATTGATAAAGACAAGATTGATAATCGATATTATTACTGTATAATTGCTTAATGTTATAACCAATGCTAAACTTTAACATTATTATAACTTTTGTCTTAACCATTAAATACAGAAAATGTAAACAGATTTTGTCTCATCTGGAAACAATGACTTTAAAACTGTAATTTCCATTATAATATGAATATAAAATGCTTTCATACAAGCACTTGGAAATTTTTTTTTTTTTCAAACAAAATATGATTTCTCCTAAAATTAAAGGATTAGTTCACCCCAAAATCAAAATGATGTCATCATTTACTTACCCTTATGTAGGAAAAGCAAATACTAAGTCAATGAGTACCGTCAACTTACCAACATTTATCAAAATATCTTCTTATGGGTACAACAGAATAAAAAAACTCATACAGGTTTCGGGTGAGTAAGTGATGACAGAATTTTTATTTTTGGGTGAACTATCCCTTTAAGGGCTGTGTCAATACTTTGCAGTCACGACCATTAAGCAATAATATAATTACAGATGAGCCTTGCCTTGGATTATAAATTACTTTTTTCTTCTTTTATGAGTATAGAAAAACAAAGTACGCACTAAGATAGCCTACAAGAAATGTGACAATACATAATATAGCCTTAAAAGAGAGAAACATTTCTATTGTCATTCTTTTAATAAATGTTAAAAGAATGGAACCAGTTTGAGGCTATATCACAAAACCTAGTAAGCTGCTTAACGAGTCAATAACAACCCAAACATTATGTCTAAGTATGCAGGTTTTGAGTGCTGATATGCCACATCCACTAGCTGCTGCTCTCGTCACGGCTGGTCGCCATATTAAAACTGAGCGAATCCGCGAACGGACGGACCTCTCTCGGGTTCGCGAAGGGGCCTTTCTCCAAAATAACTCCAAATTTACACCTCTCTTTACCCCGTTCACCCCAGGAATCATTTATGCATCTGACTGAGTAGGGCGTAGTGTTCTCAGACAGGAGTTGTCTGGGAGGGAGGGTTTGTTTTAGTGTTTAAGAGATGAGTACTCTGAGCCAGCGGAGCTCTGGCCTGGTGCAGAGACGCACCGAGGCTTCGCGCAGCGCCGCGGCCGCAGACAGAGAGCGCGGATCCGGCGACGAGGACTACGATTCACGCCGCGGGGACGAGCCGGACGACGATGACAGCGGGGACTCGAAGGAAACCAGACTGACCCTGATGGAGGAAGTGCTGCTCCTGGGGTTAAAGGACCGTGAGGTTGTTGTTGTTTTGCTTATTTTGTAAGAGATTGTCGGTAGTCGATGCTATCTCTCAGAACGGTCGAACCTCTTGCAGATAAAATTAAAGAGCATCCTATTGTACCTATATAGTTTTTAAAGACTCGTGTTTTGTGTTTGGATGTGATACAGGGTCACGTTAAGTTAGCTGTTAGCTTCGACTGCAGTTGTAAGTTCACGAGAATTGCTTTAATAAACGAAGAAATACATTTAACTGTTTAATTTGTACTGTAGCATAAGCTGTCACGTAGACGTTTCGTGCACAAACCAAGCTTTAAAAGACAGCGATGTACACGACAGCTTTTGAACCCCCTGTCTTTTTAACACACGATGATGTCCTAGCCTAGGATATTAAATGAGACACCCACTTAACTTGAGTGTTCTTGTGAATTCAAGATTTGTATGTCACATACAAAAGTCATATGCAAATACAACCTGTGAAATGTAGGTCTGATATGTTTGTTTAGACCGTGCAAGTATTATTATTATTTTTTATTAAATAAAACAGACAGTAAAGTGAAAACAGGAAAAACAAATATGATAGGATGCATTGAGTACCTTCAACTGTGTTCTTACTATCATTTATCGAAATACCTTCTTCATCTTTTATCACAATACTTCCATATAATATTTGTTTTTCTACCATGGAAGTCAATGGTTACAACCAAGCTGTGTGCTTCCCATTATTTATCAAAATATCTTCTGGTGTGGGTGGGTTGTGTCCATATTAAGGAGTCTAATGGCCTGAGGAAAAAGCTCTTCTTAAGCCTCTCTGTTTTGTAGCTCAGTTGGTAGAGCATTGTATTAGCAGCAGTGCAAAGGTGTTGTTTAATTTTCAGCAAGCAACACATACTGAAACATACAGATAATGCTAAACATGCAGGAATGTGTAGGCATGTCCTCAAAGGCCAAAGCTCTTCAATGTTTATCTTCATTCCAAAGCAAACATACCTGAACCTGCCTACCAAGAATCGCAGATAGTTTGTGTTTTTATATGGTTGGAGATAAACTGTCTAGGACCGTGTTTCTCAAACTTTTTAACGTGCGGCCCTCCGTGTGTACGGAGCTTTCCTTCGTGCCCCCCAAAGAAAAGTTTTGACACATGTGTTCTAAAACGCAACATTTTAAGTAAACAAAACATTTTAAATTGTACAAAGTAGTGCTGTATTTTAGTAGCCTTATTTTTTTTAGGTTTAATTACACAGAATTTTTGATAAATTTATTTATTTTATAAAATGTCATAAAACTGGGTCCCCCCTGGCACCATCTCGCGGCCCCCAGTTTGAGAACCACTGGTCTAGGACAGTGTCCCTTTATGTGGAAGATTGGACACAAAGCAGCATTATGATCAAGACAATCTTGTGGCAGCTTTTATAAGGTGTTATAAATTCATACATCCTCCTCTTTCAATTCTTTTCCTGTAAGGACAGGTTATGGATACTTTTATTCAACCAAAATAGGTAAGAGTTAAAATTATATATTTTGCATCATCCTTGACCACACTTGAACAAGAGTTTGGTCGTTCTGGGGGAAACTATATAATAAATATGTAAACTAACAAGGCAAAGAAAAGCACCCCTATTTCTAATCGAGCAATGCCCTGCTCCAACTGTATTGATTGGCATTTGCTTAGAGTTTATGGGCAGTCAACCCACGGTACTATGCTTTATTGTTGTCCACTGTAAAGACCCTATGCCCATTTATGAAGAACTGCGTGCTGTCAAGTTGGTTCTTCTGAAATGATTAAAAAATGGCTATACTGGAAGTGTCAGGATATCTTGGGTAATGTTGCTTTGCCTATAGCACTCAATTGTTGTGTCACTGGTTCATTGGAGTTCATTGGTTATTTGCATAGGATTGACATGTCATCATGTACAGTCCACCACACCGACTACTGATGTTTATGTTCCATTTGTTACCTATCTGCATGAAAAGTAGCAAGAAATATAAATAAAAGTAATTAAGTACCCATCCCAGTAGATTTGCATTTGCTTATGTTGCCACATACTTAACGACTTAAAATATTGTGCAACACCCAATTCTGAAGTACAAATATTCTGTGTATGTACATCAATTATATGTGAGTGTCATCAAACCTGTCAAATATCATGTTACACCCAGAAGGCAGATATAGGGAGTTGTGTTTTCGCTGGAGAAAAATGTTCCTAAAATGTGCTTGATTGTCTTTTTTTGACCAATTTTTTGTACTTTAATATTAAAGTCGAACCTGTGTACCTGTATGGACACATACGACAAGCATGTTTGGCTATCCCAGTGAAAACAACTCCCAATGCTTCCAACTTCACAGTGTGGAGGTGCCGTTTTCTATTTCAAAATCCAAAATGCTATACTTTCGTCATGCTAAAATGGAAACTGTCCCTTCCCTAATGTGTTGCAACTGCAACGAAGAGCACAGTTGTGCACAAATGTCATTAAACGTGACTCATCCTACCAGTTGCTGTAACCAAACTTACGTAAAGTATTAAACGTTTGATAATTCCAAGATGGTAACTTTGTTGCACATCTGTCATTTGAACCATGGATGTTTAACTTTATGTAAGCAATAAGGTATGAGAGGCTGTGCTGTATCGTGAATAAGTAACGGCTGAAGGGCTTTGCGAGGCACGATGCCTCAAGTACCTTATTGCTTTTATAAAACGGTTACCACACAGTATTAAAGTAAAAAATATATATAACTGCAACTTTCATGAAGTTAAATCAATAAAAAGCATTCTTTCCACTAGAAAAAATAGTCCCTGACCATGAACAAAAATGTGTTCCAATGTGTAATATGCATGAAATGAAGTTTATTTAACTAAGTTCGGGAGGAGGTGCCTATAAATGGCAGTCCCTCACCTCTGTCCCGTGACAGATTTTTTGCAGCATCCCTCCTCCACCCCATCACCTCACTCTCATCCAGATTCATTTATCACAATTAAAGAGGGGGGAGTACTCTGGGTTCAGGCTAAAATTCCAAGCTCGGAGCCCTCTCCTCGGACAGCATGCCAAATATGCTTTATCTCATTCCCTATCGATTACATGTTAATGCGAACTCGTGAAAGCTCAAATAAAAACAACAAAGCGATACGTGTGGTTGCTAAGGGTGTAGTGATATATAGAACTGTTGGGTGAAGCAGTCATAGCCGTGTTTTATCGTGAATAAAGCACACCTATTGACCAATCAGAATCAAGGATTGGAACTAACCATTTTATAAAGTTGATAATGTCACATAGTTGGTGAAGTACTATTTAATCTGTTCAGATCGATTTAATATCAGATTATTGCTGTAAATAGCGTACAAAGCATCTGAAGACTGCTTTTTTAGTGTTTTGGTTCTATGTTGTTTTTATTTAAAAATATTTCAATTATTTGCAAGTTTCCTCTTACGTCACTCTTCTCTGGGATTCCCCAGGGTCTTAAAGCAAGTCGATTTTTGTGAGTTAAAATGTATTTGTCTCAGAAATTAAATGATGCTTTAACCTGGCCTACGGTTTATTTGATTATGCTTCATCTTAAAGATGTTTAATTGCAGCATTGGTGTGTTTGACTTTGGGGCAAAATCATTTGACTGACACCTGACTTATAGATATTTTTCAGTTTCTGTTCAAATCTCTTCATCAGAATCTTCACCATAATCTAGCATTAATCAAAAGCTTATTTAACTCAAACAATACAAGACAAACTGCTATTTTACAATTTACTGAGAAAACGGATCACAAAAAATTTAGCCTTGAGTACTCTTGGGTTTTCCCATGCGCTCGTCTTTATATGCAGAGCGTTTCTTATGTTTCCAGCCCTTAAAAGAGACCAGTTGTTTTACAGTGGTGCCCCCTGGTCCGGGAGGCTGGACCTTCACAAAGCAAGCCTTGTTACTGATGGAGAGACCCATCGCTTACTTTCACCGCTAAACATGACACTGCAGATAAAAATTCAGTATAGCAGTCATTCTTGTCAAGAGTTTTTACACAAAACAAACTCTTTTTTTTGTCTTTTATAGATCTCTTTATGTATACGTTTTAGCTACACTGAATCTCAGAAGTACTCCAAAAGGGAATATATATTGACTTCCTTTCTGTTTGTTTTTTGCAAGGGCTACACCTCCTTCTGGAATGACAGCATTTCATCGGGCCTTCGAGGCAGCATGCTTATTGAGTTGGCTTTACGGGGAAGGTTACAGCTGGAGGCCTGTGGTATGAGGAGGAGAAGCCTGCTTGTCAGGAAGGTAAGACCTGTTAGGTATTCAGCAGCTGATCATATGATATTAATAAGATGGCAGACTCTTGCATTAACGGCGCCAAGGTCATGGGTTCGAACACAGAGAACATGCATACTGATAAAAAAAATCCTTGTAATGCAATGTAAATGCATAAATGTACAAATTATTTTTTTGCAAATTATTATTATTTTTCTTTGGGTTTCAAAAATGCTCTTCAGAAACCTACGGATGACCTCACGGACACTATGTCCTTCTTTTATATGCCCTATATGTACAGAGCTTCATCTCCGCTGCCAAAACTTCACAATGATACACTCCTGCACTACACTGATCTGCATACGGCCTCAAAGTACCGCAAGAGTAATTCTCGATCTGTGCTTTTAAATTACTCTCATGTGAATGTCATGCGCTGATTGGCAATTGTCACAGTAATAATAATAATAAATAAAATATTATAATTATTAGGGACACATTTAAAATACACAATGGCCAAGGGCTTGAGGTCCCACAGCAACCCACACCCCGTGCATGCCACTGTCCTTAAGGGATGCTTACTAAAAAAAAAAAACGTAATCAACTTACATGTGGCTCTTAATGATTTATGATTTTAGTTTGGGTAAATGCAGAGCATATTTTTGTTGTCGTTACACGTGAAGTACAGTTTCTGCCACAAGAGGGAGCCCTTTCATATTCATTGTGTGTCAAGAGTAAATTTTCTGTGGTTAGTGTTGGCTGCTGTGAGTGAGTTTTTATTAAAATGGGCTTTGATGTAACCCTGGAAAATGCATTATTTTAAAAACGAGTTAAAGCTCTCATTCCCTTGATGTATTTGTTAGTTTTATGCTGTAGGCTGTTTAATAGGTTGAGTGACGTCTCACATTTTTTTCGCTAGGTTTTATGCAAGTCTGACGCTCCAACAGGGGACGTGCTGTTAGACGAGGCTCTGAAACACATAAAAGACACCCAGCCGCCCGAGACTGTGCAAAGCTGGATTGACTTACTCAGTGGTTAGTTCTTTAGAAATCATTCAACTCATGTATTTTTTTTTCTTAACTTAGTATTGTTCTGTTTTTTAAGAACATCATATGTCCATTAAAGGGACACTTCACTTTTTTTTTAAATGTGTTAATTTTCCAGCTCCCCTAGAGTTAAAGGAATAGTCTACCCTTTTGCCATATTAAACTATGTTATTACCTCAACTTAGAAGAATTAATACATATCTATCTGTTTTCAATGCGTGCACTGTACAGCGCGTCGTGAATGTGTTAGCATTTAGCCTAGCCCCATTCATTCCTGTGGTACCAAACAGGGAAGCCACCAAACACTTCCGTGTTTTCCCTATTTAAAGACTGTTACATGAGGAGTTATATCAGTAAGTATGGTGCCACAAAATAAAACTTTTTTTTGGTACCATAGGAATGAATGGGGCTAGGCTAAATGCTAACACATTCATAACGCGCTGTACAGTGCACGCATTGGAAAAAGATGGGTATGTATTTATATTTTAGACAGAGATCGGCTGAATGGATTCAAAACCGGTAAAAATCAAATGTTTAACTCTAGGGGAGCTGGAAAGTGAGCATATTTTCAAATAAAGTGGAGTGTCCCTTTAAAGTGATTATTTTCCATCTTTAAAGTGTTGATCTACTTTAAACACTTGTACTTAGTAATTATATATATATTACATTGCTTTCATCACAGTAGCTCAGTGGGTAGCTCCCTGTTTTGAGCCCCGGCTGGGTCAGGTGGCCTTTTTGTCTGCGAAGTTTGGATGTTCTCCCTGTGTTCGCATGGGTTTACCCTGGGTATTCCGGTTTTACCCCACAGGCCAAAAACTTGCAAATTAGGTGAATTGGAGATACCAAATTGCCCCTCGCCAACCTGTTTACGGATTACTTGTGTGGATCAACTTGCCATGAACATAGCCATAGATGCTGGAATGGCGTGAAGAATAAATAATGAAAGATTGAAAGATATTAAACTGAATGTATTACATAAAATTTTATTTAAACCATTTTTTATATAAACAATTGCTGGCAACATCCTGAATTTAGTTTACTTGGGGGATATCAAGAATGTTTAACTGGATCCAGGCTGATTTCTCGTACCTGCAGTGGCTAGGAGCTCAATTGAAAGGTGGAGTCATAATGAAGAACCAAAGGGTCATAGGCTGAGATCAAAGAGTCTGAGTATGAGCTGCCTTCATGGAGAACGAGTACAAAAATCTGCTCCGAATTATATCGGTGCCGTGGATTACTGCAGGTTGATGAGTAGCAAATGCAGGTCTGCTTTCATCCTGAGATGTCTGTGCTTCTCTTCTAAACGGTCTTGAGGTCCAAACTCAGTTGGTTGTATCGAGTGGACGAGAGACAGGGTTTCTCAATACTTGCTTTTGTTTAAATCTTCTGCAGTTCGGAAGAAAACACATTCAATTAATTGATAATGATTTGTACATGGAAATATTTATCAAGTATTAAAGCAACACTATGTAGTTTTTTTACCTTTAAATAATGTCTCTAAAATTATTTCAGTGATAGAACAACTTTTAACTGGACAAATTGTACTGTTGCTGCAACCTGAGCAGCCTCCTAGCTGCTACAAGCACACTCTGAAAGTGGCGGTAGAGGGTAGGAAACACAGCCCCGCCCCTCCCCCTGCCTGCAGAAGAGTGTTTGATACCAGGCACTGTTGCGCTTTTCAACCACATGGGGGAGCTGTAAGTCATTTTTACATGGAAACTACATAGTGTTGCTTTAAGATGGGAAGTTTTTTTTTTTTTAGATAAGAACCAAATAAACCTATTAAAAAATGATTTTCACTTTACATTGTGCTGCTGTATTCAGAGTGGTGATAAACCTCTCTATAATGTGTTAGGTCTTTGTTTTAAAAGTGTACAAGCAGGGGAAAGCCTTATTTGTTATTACTTGAACTGTTCTTGAGGGTACAATTTTACAAATATACAGCCCTTTTGGGAGCTGTATATCTTAAACCTGACGTTTTTACTGCTGTTGTGGTCATTTTCCTGTCAGCTGTTATTATTTTGTTTGTATGTTTACTGCATTTGTAGCTTTTAGCCATATCGTGTTGTTAAAAAGATCATATGATTTGACAATAAAGAAATGATTAAACGGAGCATCCTAGACAGACTGGGAATGAACATGATTCCTGGCATGCATTTCTGGGTTCATGTGTCATGATAATTGAATTAAAAAATGTGTAAGTATAAGCAGACAGTGCTGAAAATCTTTTATTTATTTTTTGCAGGTGAGACATGGAACCCACTAAAGCTTCATTATCAGCTGCGTAACGTCCGAGAGCGCCTGGCAAAGAACCTGGTGGAGAAAGGCGTCCTCACCACCGAGAAACAAAACTTTCTTCTCTTTGACATGACCACACACCCACTTACCAACAATAATATTAAACAGCGCGTTATTAAGAAGGTGCAAGAGGCCGTGCTGGACAAGTGGGTGAACGACCCTCACCGAATGGACAAGCGTATTCTGGCCCTTATTTTCCTCGCTCATTTCTCCGACGTGCTAGAGAACGCATTCGCCCCGCTGCTGGACGACCAGTACGACCTGGCCATGAAAAGAGTACGACAGCTGCTGGACCTCGAACCTGAGGCTGAAAGCATGAAGGCCAACACAAACGAGCTGTTTTGGGCCGTGGTGGCTGCCTTTATCAAATGAAGCAGGTTCAGTTCTGGTGAACGTGTGTTGTGAAAATGAAACGGTTGGACTGGTAAGAGCAGGTTTTTTGAGAAATGGTGAGAAACCTGGACATTCCTATTCTTGTAGATATCTTGCTTTCCTTCTCCTCTCTGCAGGATTTATCATCGCATTGCTGTCTCTTGTTTCGATAGCACACAGAGTTGTTTTGTCCTTCTATTGTTTATTCAGTTAAATGCAATTAGGAACCTGCTCACCGTAGACTGTTAACACTTACCTATTGCATCACTGGATAAAATGTATTGTTTATTTTCTTGCCTTGACATCTGTGTTGGGTACCTAACAGATTTTACAATCAAAATTTATTTTGCACTAATGTTCAGGCTTCAGTTTCATCCAGAATTGGATCTGATTGTATTTACAATGTGACAAAATATGTGTCCACTTAAGGCAGTACCTGCATATGGTACAGATTTACCAGAAAATAAAGTACACAGTGTATCATATATTTTAAAACGGTTTGCTGTCTTGACTTTTCATATGGATTGCGGAGCTTGAAAAGAAACCAAAAAGGTTGTCGAGGACTAAATCCTGTTCTAATAACAGATGCGTATAGCCCCTTTTCCACCAAGGCAGTTTGAGTGCTGGTTCAAAGCTTATATTCAAATCAGTTTTTTCTTTTTTCGACACCCAAAGCACCAGCTCTGAACCAGGAAAAGTAGTTCTTAAGTAGCAACAAAACACTGCTGGTCTAGAATTAAGAACCGATTGCGTCTGGGGTTTGGAGCAGAGTTACTGTGACACAATACTGCGAGCGTAGCTGCATGCTAAGACTAAAATGTTTCTGTGTAAATGATAAGATATGTATTAACTGTTATTCTCGATTGCAACCTCCATTTCAAAATGATCTCATGGAAAGTTGTGTTATAGTCATGAAAAATTTCATTAATTTATCTGAGCACAAATGTATTTTTTGTCACTTGCACAAATTTCTATAAATAGTTTTCGTGTCTGTGGCACGACTTTCTTTTTCGTGTCATTTTATGTATTGTTTTGTCATTGTTTTTTCCTTTTGTTTACCATTGATGCTTGGGGTTGGGGTTTGAATCACTTTCTGTTACATTTTTACCCCTCGTTCAGACAGCCAGCGATGTTATCGCTGTGTGTCGCCCGTCTCTTTCAATGAGGCGTTTCTAAATCTGCTTGTCATAAACAAATGAGTACCATCCACGCCAGTATCTGACGAGAGAAGGATGACGTGAACTCCACTGCTTTGTTCTCATTGGTAGTCGCTCCCGAAAGTCGCTCGACATTTGCATAAAGTTAAACTTTTCTTAACTTTCTCGTGTCGCTGGACACGCCCATACGGTCGCCAACGGTCACTTTCGCTCGTGTCGCCGGAAGTCGCCAGGTTTCCATTGAAATGAATGAGATTGCGTCGCTCTGCTACTGCTTGTCGTTGGCTGTCTGCATGGGGCGTTAGACATCCTAACCCAAATCTAACCCCAACTCTAGGCGAGAATAGTTTTAAAAGCGGAAGAAAAACATGTAGAAACCAATACGTAAAAGTACATCGTAACCCAAACCCCAAATCTAACCCCAACCCCAAGCGACAATGATTTAAAAATAGAAAAAAAATGAGAAATCGATACATAAAATGACACGAAAAAGAAAGTCGTGCAACAGACACAAAAAACTATAGACATTTGTGTGAGTGACACGAAAAAGACATTCGTTCTCAATGCACAAAATAAAGCAAAATTTTGTGCCACAGACATAAATAAATTAATCCAATTTTTTGTGACTATGACTTTCTGTGAGATCATGTTGTCCGTTTATATAAATTACGTCGTGCTGCACGTACACGTTGGATTCGTAACTCTCTAGCACATAGAAAGGCAAACCGAGTCTTATGGAGCGTACACACCAAACGCAAATTTGACGATTTGTCAATGCAGATATGCGAATAATTGCAAACTCGCGGGGGCCGATGCAAATTGAATTTGCCTCCAAAAGTCTTCACCCAAGTTGAAAATATTCAACTCAAGTTAAAAATTCAAATAACAAGAAGTTAAATCCGCAAGTAATCTAGAGCGAGGAACAGCAAAGGTTCGCCAGTCGAACGAACCCAAACCAGCAAAAGCACTAGCTCTAAACTAGCACCTGGTTCTTGCTGGTGGAAAGGGGTCTTAATACATGCAAAGCGGTGCTAACATTTACCCGAATTGAACACAAAGCAACTTCTGTGCAAACTGGTCGTACAGTAACTTTAGGCTGTCAAAGACCTGACAATTTATTAGCAAGAGGAGTTCGTCTATCTGAAGTGATTATATTATATTTGAACAGAGAGATTGTGGTGTTTTGCGGACTAAAATTCAATTTCTATAGTTTTAGATAACTCTACCATTCAGATTTAGTCTTTTCTGCTTCCAAAAACCTCACAAATGCTTCAAACTCTTATCTCTCAGACTGCACCTATTTACTATCCTGAGGTATAAAACCTTACTAGACACCCTGTTGTGTTGCTAAAAATTGAACTTGTATACTTCAATGTGCCTATGATTGGTTACAGAATGTTTGGCTGTAATGGTGCAATATGTACTGTAGCTCTTTGTTATGTGGCATTAATGGAGCTCAATCCAGAAATCATTATTCTCAATGGTCTTCATACCCATTGTGTGTATATACTTGCCAGAATAAAGGATTTGATTTTAAGAAGCTCCCTGAAAAGAAGTGCATCTGTACGGCACAGTGTTTACTTGAATGCATATTCAATGATTAATAACACTGTAAGAGTTTTATAGTGATGTTTTAACTTTACTCACAACACTCGATGAACCAAGAACTGAAAATTCATATCCTTTAAAATTGTGATTTTTATGTGTAAGAGCAGATTCCTTCATTTCCTTGAATCAGTATATTTTTGATAGTAGATTTTATTATCATTAGAAGCAGAAAGGTAGCTTATTCAGCTGTAAATGAGCAGGGCGGACATCTGTCACTTTTTTTTTGTTTTGTGTGTATACATAGCGCTTACCACATGAGCCAACTCTGTATCAGTCTTCATCATTTTGCTTGGCATGTGCAAGCTAGCTCAAGCATGTCAGTATAAAACTGTCTATTGAGGAAGCCTTTGCTCAAACATCTTATTATGTTTTTGTTTTTTCATTTCATTGCTGTAGCAATGGTTTGGGTAATCCACCAATTGTTTGGAAGAGTCAATATGGGAGTGTCAGGAAAAGTATCTCAGAGTAAATAAAATTTTAAATCACAAGTATAGCTTTTAAGTCACTATAATAGGAGCCCATTGTATATACCTTCTTGCTACAATGAAATAAACTATGTCCTGGAAAGTGCCTCAAACATCGTTTTTTATTTTGTGAAGATTGCAAGTGATCGATAAGATGGAATTCTCATTTAGATAATGTTTCTTTTTTATTTACACTAAATTGCATAACACAATTATATGTTTTAAAGGCTATAGCAATTGCACAAACAGCACTGCTTTAATCTGTCTGTTTCTAAACATGACCCTTTTCTTAATTCATGGTGTTTACACACTCCTTTTCTGGTGCTTTTACTGCTTAAAGTCCATCTTTTATTGGTACTTTTTCCCTTAGCAGTGGAAGTTTGTTTACAAACACTTTATAGACACTCTGGTCTATTCTTGTGTCTGACCTGATGTGCTGTCTGGTGTCTGTAGGCATCTGGCCATCCAGCCAGCTGTTGTGCAAAATTGTCTGCCTACCTGAAAGCATCACCACATTAAAATTTCAGCTGCACATCTCGCAACAGTGAAAGAAAATATAAAGGAACACCTTATTTTCACATAGTTGAAAAATGTTGGTCTGGAATATGACTCAGAGTTACATAAAATCCTGACTTTTCCTTACAGGGAAAGAATTTGAAGGGGAGTATTCTCTCTGTGCTATGTTTAGTGTTGTGTAAGGCTGTGATGACTGATTTAGTGAATAAACCTCATTTGCCGTTTATGAAAAAATTGTTTATTTCATGATAATTTTATATGATTTATTCTGTTCGGTGATTTACATTGAACGTGTGTCCATTTTTTTTCAATTGCACATGCTGATACAAAATCAAGCTCTTCAAAAGGATGCACTTCAACCTCCTCTCTATAACCTACCAACACAAGAAATGTTTTTTCTATTTTGTCAAAGCTGGTATAAATACATTTATTGTCTTCAATTGCTTGATTTCATAGTAAATATCACATTAGATGATGTCAGTTCTGCTGTCATGAAGACCATGTAAAACTTAATGATAAATATGATTGTGTGATTGTTGATCAGCTTGAACTTTCACATAAGTATAACTGCAAAAAATAAAAAAGTAAAACAAACTAGCCCAGGCTCTATTAAGAGATTGTTTTACTAAACTTGGCAATAGGACAAGAAATGCAATTGTCAAAGCAGCGATAAAGAGGTCAGCTGCGAACACAATTGCAACAGGTTTCTGTGATTGCCTGAAATGGGAAAAACTTCTGGATGTTAATCTTATCAGCACTTCAGGGACCAGAAAGGCAAACCTTCATGTCTGCAGTTTGTTTGAAACCATATGACACCTCTTATAAGTATTTTGGAAGAAAATGTTGGTCTGAGCAACATAAAGCAGTGCAAAACATAAAGCAGTGCAAAAAAGACCATCAGTCTTGGTTGCTGCAAAGTATTCTAGCTTTAATTCCAGCAGGAAGAATGACAAAGCTTGTTTCTTCTTAACACGCACCGGCCCGGCGGCGGTCCCTAGGGGGCGTTTTTACGTGTTTTTGTACTTTGTTTAACATCAAATATTCAATCAACAATCATAAACTTTGCATTATTTGAAAGTTTAAACACTCAAAATTCATGTTCTGAGCTTATTTTTGCAATCAATACACTGGTGTGGAAAGGGTTACATGAAATGCAGACGGAACGCATATAAAAATGGGTGTGGGTACTCACATGTCTTGCCATATGGTTCTGATCATCTCTGACAATTCCCAAAAACTTCAACGTACATTGCAATGTAAGGGTCCACTCTTCAAAAAGCATCCCACGTTTTAATCCAAAACAACGAAAAATAGTGATAAATCCAGCAATACCCTCCTTTATTTACATCCGCGCGTCCGCTAAGTATGATCGATCATGTTTATTTTCTATCAAATATCGAGTTTTATCAGTGAAAATCCATCTCTTCCTGCTTCGTTGGACTCTTCCGATAAATATCCCGCCCTATTTTTCTGTTTTGTTCAATCAGATAAGGTTTGACAACTCAAAATGAATCGGGAACACCGATTTGCCCAGACAGATGTCCTTCAGCTAACCATAGGCTTTTGACTGGATTACGCCAAAACAAAGCCAGCCAATGCTTAGCCAGCAAAGTTTTGATGGGCAGGGGTAGTAACCAATCATGAAACGATTACAAGGATTCAACTTACGTCAGTAAAGTGTACTTCTGCGCAAATCTACAGAAGCGCATGGAGAGGAATGCCCACGCCCCCTCCCTGCGCGTTTGTTTGTTTGGGTAGCATAGCAGCCGGCTAGTATGGGGGTAATATGATGCCAATATTATTGAAAATGGACAGAGTAAAAGTCACAAATAGATATTACAACTTGTAAACACAAAACGCAATCTACAAATAGATTAAAAATCCACAAACACAGTCCTTGTGATCCGCAAATGTAAAACAAGATCTACGAATCGTCTTTGTGATCCACAAATATAAAGCATGATTTACAAAAAGAAATCAGTGACTTGTACTTGAAAACCAGAATTTGAATGAATGTAAAGTGACTTCTTTGCAGATGAATATCATTTTCTATTTGTAGATTGTGTCACATTTGTTTTCAGAATTCTGACACTATTGTTTCGTTTTGGTGACAAAATAATGCCATAATCGTTGAAAATGAAGAGACTACAATTTGTAAACACGAAACAAATCTGCAAATAGGTTCCAAAACTGCAAACAAACTCCTCATGATCCGCAAATGTAAAACGAGATCTACAAATATATAAAAATCCACGAACAGACTCTTCATGACATACAAATATAAAATGCGATTTACAAATAGATTTAAAATCCGCAAACCAACTCTTTATGATTCACAAATAGAAATCATCGACTTGTACTTGACAAACAGAATTTAAATGAATGCAAAGTGATTTGTCTGCGCATGAGGGTCATTATTTGTTTGTAGATTGTGTTGCATTTGTTTTCAGAATTTTGGCACAACTGTTTCGCTGTTTTCCATTAAAAAAATCTACAAATGCCCTCCTCACAATTTGCAAACACAGTCTAACTTGTATTTTCCAACCATTGTAAAAAGACATTCTTACACATTCTGTGCAAAGTTCAGCATGCAAGTGTTGAATCTGTGTTTGCAGATCACAGGGCATTCACGAATCCTTCTGCACAAGTCTACAGATCTTTTTGGCACTATCTTTCCGCAGAGTTTGTCACTACGATCCACGCGTGTAGTCAGCCAATCAGGGGTATTGCTTCAAAGTAATGCCACGCCCCCTCAATAAGCTCTTTTCAAAATAAAAGCTGGGCTCACTGCCATTTACCGTTGCCGGTGTTACAGCGCTGAAAGGCGGCCAGACCGCGTTATCGATATTATATTAAGGATATTAAAGCATTTATGTATAGCATGGCAAATATGTAGCATTAACGTGAACTAGAACAACCCCTCGTTTAAGTTATTATCAGTGCCTGACAATTCAGCCGAGGTCATTAAATCGTTAAAAACACTGCATGAAGCGGTTTTATCCTTAAAACATCAGTGTCTCTTCAACGAACATTTGCCGAATGTCAGCGAGCCAGCTGGATGGAGTGGAGCTGCCAAGGTGATGCAGCTAAAATAAAGCAAGCGGGTGCAACGATAATATTGGATGTAACTTGCCGTAATTAACAAAAACATGAGCCTTATTTGACAGCAGCACTAATTGAACTATTTGACCATATGCATTTGATATACATACCGTGACCGGAATGCACTTACAAATCGCGCTGTTATTAGAAACATTTAACTGTTTCCAGACTGAGCATGGAGACAAACAAGCGCAAGCCGTTTATAGAAGCAGCTGCCTGTCAGCGTGTACGGAATGAAGTCAAAACGGTCTCGGTTTTTAGACCGGCAGTCTCCCAGATAGCAAAAATCATCTGGCCCAGATCTGGCCCGGACCATTCATAAGTTCTGTGCCAGATCCGTAAAACGGACCTGGGCCGGTGTCTTTTGGCACAACGGGCCAATACCGGCACGGATCCGTTTTTACACATCCGCACCAGCACTGGGCCACCTCCAGACCAGATGTGTATGCCTTTATGTTAATTTTGCCATGTGTGGGCCAGATCTGGTCCAGCTCTGTTCTGGATCTGGTCCAGCTCTGTTCCGGATCTGGTCCAGTATCACACCATATCTTACCAGCTCATCATTTAGAAACACACCGCACACTTTCTCTCTCTCCTTCAAGCTTCTTTAGCTCACATGCATGATTAAATATCTTGTTTTATGCTACTGATATTTTATTTCTAAAGTGTTTACATGAAAGTCTTAGACAGCAAAAGTTTAATTATTGATCTAGATGGACAGTTACTGTACTTAAAACTTTTACTGTAAAATGCCACCTGATAATCTAGTCAGCAACTACTTCCCTATAAACATACATTCAAAATAAAATTAGACAGAGTGAATGTGTTCAAGTCCTTAATACATTTCTATTTATTTATCATATTAAAACAAATACACATAACAATGCAAAAACAGTACCACTGTGCATCTTTTCTTTAATTTTCATCAGTTCTGAACACATATCAAAGTTCCTATAAACAACTCAAAGCAAAAATAAACCTTGTGAATTTATTTCACAAAATTTGATGTTTGGAACAGAAAAGAGGCCAAAGGAAAAGGAAAAAACAAACCCAAAAAAGTTCATATTATGAACGGGAAACACATTGTAATGGTAGCTAGAGGGTGAGGACATGGAAGTAAAACCAACAGGGTTTATATTTACAACGCAAGTCCATATGATGAATAGTAACACTACTTGAGAGTAACAGATAAATGATGAACACTTTCATTAATGAAGACAACAGTAGATAGACGACGACAACGGCGATGATGATGATGAAGACAATGCAAAATGACAATGATAGTAATCCAAATAACAAGGAAGAGCGTTAAGGCAGTATAATAACTCAGAGAAGAGGTACGTTTAACAGGACTGGACGGGAAATGAATGAATGAATGAACGAATGAATAAGAAAGTCCTTATATAGCATGATCAGGTGACTAGGAACAGGTGACGGTGATTAAAAGTCATGTGGTGCAGATCTTTGAGGGAGAGTGAGTGAGGAGCCTGGTGAATCCATGGCCATTTCTCAAGGTCAAAAATACTTCCTTGGCAGGACTAGTCCTTACAAGTCACTTCCTTCAGAGGCTAGGCGAGGCTCCTCTTAAGCATTCAGAGAACACGTTAAATGGAACAGGCTAACAAGTGCACATCATTGCGTCAATGAAAGGTGTGCTTTCGGTGCTGCGCGCATAGGATTGTGGGTGATTTCAGCGCGCGAAGGATACACATATGCATCCTTTCCTGTATATGGGATATTTCTCGAATGAAGGACTCAGTCCTTGGCTGAAATTCCGAGGATCCTCGACATTGGAACAGTCTTTTGACGGACTTCGATGACGTAGCATCCTCGAAATTCTGGCTTCCGAGGATCCTTCCTTGACATTGAGAAACGGCCCATAACACACATGAAGAACCAAACAGGAAGGGTAGGAACTTCAAACCACTCTATACATGCCTTTTAACTTCCATGAGACATCTGCAAACAAAAGACCAAGAAAAAAAGCTGTTAGTTTTGAGTTCCATTGAAGCAGCGTTAAGAACCAGACTATTGATTCACTATTAATGGATCTACATAGAATAACAACTCCCAGACATCAACATAGTAGTCTTGTTCAAGATGCACCAGCGCTGCACAGACCAATCGGAATGTGACAAAGTTTTATTATAGTTATATAGATGCTTAGAAAACATAGGTGAGGATAATAACATAACAGTGAAGAATATAAAAGAACAGCAAGCCAGGAAGAAGAGGCATGTGACAAAGTACCCTGAGAGCATTTGGAGAGAATTTGACTCATTGTGCTTTTCAATTGCTCTTGCATTACTTAGATGTAATACGCAGATCGGTCTGTGCAACATTTATGCTAAGCAATTTCTTATGAACTACTGTTGATGAGTTATGGTAATATGTTTTAGACAGTTGTAAGAATGCATATTTTTTCTTACTTATCTAAACTAATGAGCAGCCTGCAACTGCGATTGACCATTTTGCAAGATGTAAACAACACTGGTCCAGAAACACTTCCTGTTTCAGTTTGTTTTTTATTTCACATATAAAGAAAATACCTTCAAGGTGTTTGTTTAACTTTTTGATTCAGTTCTATATGTTGTTTGTTCTATTTTATCCCAACATTTATGTAGTGTTAAAAAACTGAAACATGAAGTGCTTCTGGAAGTTTTTATATCTTGCAAAATGGTCTATAGTAGAGAGCAGACATTTCAAAATATAAGTCACTGTGTACTTTAGGCTTGTTTATAATTAAAAATGTAAACATTATGGGCCAGATTACCAAAATGTGGCAAATTGTCATGTGATTAACAAAAAATCCTTTAGATTATGACCAATGCAATCTACCAAGAGCAGCGCAAATAAACATTGGGTCGCAAATAAGCAGAGCTGATGCTCATCAGGTGCATGGCGACACAGGCACAACTTCACATGTAACCAGAAAAAATGTTAGGGGAAAAAATCTGAAATAATGCTGTAAACTATACATTGGAGTCAGTTGGTACATACTAGGGATGGGAAGATTCCCAAAATTCGCTCAGTGCATTGGCATAAAAAGGTAACGATGCGACACATTAGTTTAAAAACTGTTAATTGGATAGAAATTAGCTTTTTTATTGCGTTGCATCGTTTCTAACATATTTTGCATGGGTAAAAAACAGATTTATGTATAATTATAAGTAGATGTGCTATACTTTTATTATTTAGAAAGTGACCAATATTTTGAGATTGCTTTCTGCTCTCTAAACTGTTGCTTCGTCCTGCTGACTTATCACCTGCTGATGTATCACAACACTGCGGAAACCAAGGCATGTCATGAAAGTCACGTAGAAGTTGGTTTGCATGCAGCTATAAAACCCAAAGAAGTTGTCACATAGAGCATAACATTGTTAAAACAGCAACTGCTTTCTGCTCATTAAGTTCACAGCCTATCTGCTGAAAGCACCTTCCTTTGCCGGCAAGTTATTGTTTATCCCTAAGAATCATTAAATTGTTTCACTGTTAAATGTTTGAGTTGAGGTTTAAGAGGAAAACTTTTAATCTAGGCCTGTTTGTCAAATGTGTTAAAAGTCTGAAGGTACTCAAGTTAATTTATAATTTGCTGTCTGAAACACAAAAATAAATGTGTATCATATTAAAGGTGCAGTGTGTAATTTTTAGAAGGATCTCTTGACAGAAATGCAAAATAATATACAAAACTATATTATCAGGGGTGTATAAAGACCTTTTAAAATGAACAGTTATGTGTTTATTACCTTAGAACGAGACCTTTTTATCTACATACACCGAGGGTCCCCTTACATGGAAGTCACCATTTTGTGCCACCATGTTTCTACAGAACCCCTTAACGGACAAATTTTTTTACTAAGTTGTCACCGATGATTACATGTTTGTCCCGTGGCAGCTACCATAGCTTCTCTATATGTTTCAAAAGCGAGGGGTGAGCAGTGGACTAAGCCGTTGGTTGCAATTCACAACCTCACCATGAGATGCCGCTAAAATTTCCACACTGCACCTTTAAATTGCATAGCATAATATATTTTTTTCATTGCATCACACTGCATTGAATGACATCGTGCTGAACCGAATCAAAAACGGACCTCACGGCATCATATCACATCAGTATAGCTTCTTACAACGGTATAGCTGCTTCATATGCATCTTTAAAGGCAGGGTATCTGATTTGATCTAGAGACATTTTAGTTATGCTGGTGAAAAGTCTCCTCACATCCTGATAGCAATCACTGTGTTAAGTTGTTTAAATATATTTGTAGAAGTTTATGTCATCAGTGAAATGCGTAGGACCAAAAAAATTTCAACCAATCATAGATCTTGGTCCGAACGGATGTTTCCTTTTTTGTCCCTCATCCGTAAGCGTAATTTGAATGCCACCCCGCAGCCTGTTCACGCAGACACAATACGTCATCGGTGCGTTCACGTGCGCTCACCTCCTGGCTGTAAACAGAGGGGGAATGGCAAACTCTTCTGCTTCTGTGAAATATGTTTTATAACAACAACAGCAAAAACGGCCTGGATCAGCAAAGAGCAAAAACCCAAATTAACATCTGTAACTTTACTGCTTTACCACGAGATGCAAAATGCTGCAGGAGGCAAAGGGTCTGAAAGGGTCGTTGCACTGTTTATTTTGGTAAGGTAGGTACGCGATATGATTGAATTGAGATGGATTCAGATTTTCTACTTTGATGAAACATTGTGTTGCTTATGAAATTTGTGTTCGTTTATGGATTAGTTTAAACGATATAGTTACTAGGTCTACAAAACCGGAAGTGTGCTTTAACAAACTACTAATTCTGATGTAAACCAGTTGTTTATGTTGGTTATTTTGGTAAAACTACTGCAAAGTTTTCTCACTGGTGAATGAGACTTGAGATGTGACCGTCTGATCTGTGTGTGTTCATGTGTTTTGGAAGAGGCGTGACTTTGGATGGCGATTTTGAATCGAGGGTGGGATCATGATTTCATTGCTAGTCGGCTACCGTTAGCATTTTTTAAAATTAGATACCCTGCCTTTAATGTATTGCATTATAGCCTATGCATCAAGATGAACATCGCATCTGCCTTAGTTTTGGATGGGATCTGATCCAATAATACTTCGGATCGGATATCGGGTTGATCCGGACCTTCTTGCCGAATTGGGTATTGAAATAACATGGCCCGTCCAAATCCGATACTGTGCGTTACTCGTGGTTGCAAAGCAAAATCCCCAATGTGAAATTAACAGTGTTTGGTGTGTATAAATAATCCACACCCAGATGGGTGTTAAAAAACACTGAATCAGTTTTAAAGTTAATGAGATAATGAAGTGAATTTTTCCTGTCTTTAACTTTTTATCTTATTGATTAATTTCTGGAGAAAATCATACTAAAATAATGAAGAAAGCAAAAATATTAAATAAATGAAATCCCCAGAGTTAAATGAACACTTTCATCATCTCTGTGTGAAAACTAAAATTACAGCTTGCTTGCAGCGCTACATGAATGATAAGTTTAACTTCTAAAGAACTGCTGTTAATCTGGTTAATAAAGTAAGTCACTATTTTGCCGATTAGTGTTTCCTTTAGTTGGGCACTTGGGTCTTGAAGTGTAGTGTTAATCTTCTTCTGTTTATTGTGACAGTGTGTTTATATAGCACTGTTAGAGCAGAGGAAGATGAGATCAAAAGACTTAAACTGTTGATATACTAATTATTATGAAAGCATAAGTATTGTGATTTAATGATCTAACACAAAAATAATCGTTGAATATAAGCATATAATTTTATGATCTGTCAACCCTGTGAAGCTCCTGTGAAATCCAACAGTGTTGTAAAAATCCATATAACCTTAAAGGAAAATACCACAGTTTCTTAATATTTTACTATGCTCTTCTCTCAACTTAGATTAATTAATACATACCCATGCTTATTCAATGCGTGCACTTAATATTTGTACAGCGCGTCATGACTGTGTTAGCATTTAGCCTAGCCAAATTCATTCCTTAGGATCCAAACAGGGATGAATTTAGAAGCCACCAAACACTTCCATGTTTTCCCTATTTAAAGACTGTTTCATGAGTAGTAACACGAGTAAGTATGGTGGCACAAAATAAAACGTAGCGATAAAAAATTAGAACTATATTGTATGGCGGAAGAGCACTTAGTTTGGAGCACTTCGACCATACTAACTCATGTAACTACTCATGTAACAGTCTTTAAATAGGGAAAACGTGGAAGTGTTTGTGTGGTTTCTAAATTCATCCCTGTTTGGATCCTAAGGAATGAATGGGGCTAGGCTAGTCTAAATGCTAACAGATTCACGACACGCTGTACAAACATCAAGTTCACGCATTGAAAAAAGATGGGTATGTATTAATTCATGGGACTTGGAGATTTGTCAGGTTTCTCACAGGTATTGACGTCATCGCCTATAATACATAATAGTCGATCAAAAAGCCAATGGCATATCTGTCTTAAGCTATATTGTTTTATCTCTTTTTGTGTCTACAGAACCTGTAAATATAACATCAGTTTTTATTTTCGCAGTTTCTCTGCCAACTGCTTTAGTAGAGCAGAGAATTTTATGCGTTACTTTGCCCAGTCATATGTTCACTCAAAAACTGACATTATTAATAAATATTTAAGAAAACTTACATTCGTTGAACTTGTATCTCATTCTAAATGAGTTTTTTACACTTGACATAATATCCTCCTGATTTGACCATATTAAATGCAGATAATCCATCCACACGATAATGCAAAAGCACGCTATCAAGCGCTGTCAAGTGCATGCCACACCAGCAGACGGGAATATAACCCAAATCGTGTTCTGCAATATAGTGAGATAACTGAGCATCTATCTGTATACATGTTAGAAGCCCTGTTAGCACAGTTATTATTAGCAAGATATGTCCGCCATTGCACAGAATCATCAACAAAGCAGTCAGCGGCGCACAATCTTGACGTCAAACACAGTGGATAACGGCGCACACTCTGACGTCGCAAGGCAAAACTCCCGGTTTTACTCTCTACACGACACCACTGTAACCGGGGTTTCTTAAAAAGCTCACCCTGGCCAGGGTTTTCAAATATGCTCGGTTTCAGTGCCCTGATACTGCGGTTTCGTGTGGACGAACGGCCGAACCGTGTGAAAAAACTCACGGTTATAAAAATACCCGTGTGGACTAGGCCTAATAGTTTAAAACACAAACTGCCAGTGTGCTACTTTTTTTATAAGTACCTTATTTAATGCCTCTTTGGTATCCGCACGCTCTTTCCAGCCACCACCATGGTCAAAGGCAAGATGAAACCAACGGTTGGTGTAAGAATCCAAGAATTCGCTGCACCAGTAGCCCACAGGACTGTTTGCTCCTTACAGCTCCTGTTGAGAAAAAAAAGTGTAATAAACTTCTCCATTTTCTACAGACTTCTTCTGTAATGTAAATTAGTTTAGGAAAAAAACTGGAATATCAATGCTTTTAATATTAATTTAAAGGGAAAGTTCACCCAAATTTTAATATACTGTTGAAAAACTCTCATGCCATTCAAGATGTGAGTATTTTCGGTAGAACAGTAAAGATGTTTAGCTGAAACGGTGGTCCTCATCTAATACAAGTCAATGGCACGTCACTTTGGCCACGTTCACACAGCAGCAGAATACGGTTGTCAGTCCTGTATAAAAAAAATAATTAATCCATGTAATGTACTACCACTTTTAAGTATGACCTCTAATATAATATTGAAGATCAAAAGACTGGAGGCTGAACTTATTATAATTTACAATCAAACAATATTTGATTTTATACTAATCATTTAATCCTAATTTGAAGGTATTTAAATACCGGTAAGAAGGAGTGATTAGCAGGAAATGACAGGGGTAATAGCTGAATTTTTAGCATTACTCTTCATTGTCAAATAATATTTCAGGAATCATTTTAATATGCTGATTTGCTGCTCAAGAAATATTTCTGATTAAATGACAGTATAACAGTGAATACATTTATCATGTTACATAAGATTTCTATTTAATAAATTTCATGAATGTTGTTCTTTAAACTTTTTATTCATCACAGAATTTTGAAAAAAGTATCACCATTTTCACACAAATATGAAGCAGCACATTTTAAACACTGATAAATGATTCCTGAGCAGCAAATCATATGATTTGAAGGATCATGTGACACTGAAGTTCAGTGGCCCGGATCAATAGGGTCTGTGAGGCCATAGCAAGCTTGGTTTAACATTAACGATAGCTTAATAACACGAGGCACATTTTAAAAGTAAAAAGTAAATAATACTGAATAATAAAAGTAGTGAAATTCGTCAATATACATGTAATTTTACAGCTTGTCTGGCCCTCCTAACGTAAAAGCTAATACTTTTCACAACCGATCTAAGCAATAAATCAAGTTAATGAGTAAGTTACACAACATAATAAAGAAATGAATTCAATAATAGCAGTTTGGACACAGTGTTTCTTAATTAACGTTACATAATTTTAAAATCTTCAACCGTCTTCACGCCCTCTGATAACGTAAAAGTTCGCTAATACTTTTCAAAACCGATCTAAAGAGCACAAAACCATTTTAAGGCAAGGAGTACACAACATAATCAAAACATTAATACATTAATAGCACTTTGAACACACTTTGTTGATTAATTACCTTGGAAAGTCGTGTGGGGATGTAAGAGAGATCAAACTGTGGCCACCTCGATCCTCTTCAAAAATCCAGACGCGCGCTCGTTTCCACGGATACGGCCCGAATCTGCTTTGCGATTGTTGTTCCCGCCCAATAATACCCAGCCCGGTCTGGATCTGTATTGGAGCAGTACAACGGAGGTGACAGTAACGCGGGTTTGCCGGTTTGTAGACGGAACTCGCAAAATGAAACCCAGCCCGGTCTGAATCCGTATTGGAGCAGTACAACGGAGGTGACAGTAACGCGGATTTGCCGGTTTGTAGACGGACCCGCAACGGAGTCACCTGCTGTCTGGGCTGCCTGTGCCATTCCACCCTAATCCGGACTGCAAATTACATGTTAATATTATATCCACCATTTACAATCCTTCCTTTAAGGTCTGTTCTGCTTTTAACAGCTCAAAGCTATTACTCTCTGTAGCTTTCGAGTCCGTTGTAAGCTGCTACAGGTAAATTTTGCAGTTGTTTTAGTTAACTTTGCAGAGCATTTTATTGTCGGAAATGGTCCTGGGTTTTCCTATAACGATTGAACTTAGCACTCAAGAGCGCTTTCTACAAGGTAAAACGATCGCTCGCAGCTGGGTTTTAAGTGCTACTAACGAGTCGCTATCCCTTTGTCAAGTGCTGAAATGTCACTTACTGAATGACTCGTAATTGTAGCAGAAGCTTGTTTAGGCTAATGATCTTCAGCCGATGTGCACTAATATTTTTTAAAATATTATTAATTATTTTTCAATGACTTATTAAATGTTTTAATAATTTGTGCATCATGAAATATTCTTTTTTCATATTTAGTTAGGACTCGTCCCACTGCGCAATGCCTTCTGCATTTTATAATATAGTTTAGATTTTTCTTTTTATTTGTTGTTTATTATCTATGTTTATTTATTATTAAGGATTATTGCATTACCCAGTTGCGAGCGATCGTTATACGTGCATCTTTGGGAAACGCACGTAAATGAACAACGAATGTTCGTTAAGTAGCTCGTAGAAAGCGCTCTTAAGTGCTAAGTTTAATCGTTATCGGGAAACCCAGCCCTGTTCGTTTGGAATGTGACTGGCACACAGCTCTAGTCAGGACTGATTAGGCTATCCATTTATCAAGTATTGATTAATTATTTTCACTTAATCCCTTTTGCATTTTACAAAAAGTAGAATAGGCAGGCATATTCTGAATTTAATCAAAATTATGACTGTGGCGTTGAAGGAACCTTCCTTTAGTGATAAATAAATAAGTTCTTTTGCTATTATTATCTAGCAAATATGACAGTTTTAAACAAACTAAGTAGCCTATTTATTTATTGGCAAATGCAGAACAACAAGGAACATGTAGAACATAGGCGACACGCCTCTACCTTGCGATGAGAAGATTAATCATGGGGAACATAAGCTAAATGTAATTTTAAAATGTATTTAATTTAAAAACAAATTTAAACCGAAAGCGGATTGTTTATGCTTGTCAAATTTATGCTGGCTCGGTCACAAAATTTCGTCAGGCAGTATTTGATATATGTATTTGTGTTCATGGAAAACAATATAGGCTATAGAAATTCGTGCTGAGTGACAGGAAAAAGACAACCGTGCTATTGGCACAAGAAAAAAAAGGGTCAATGAATACGAACAAATAAATCGAAAAAAAATTAAGATATTGTTGATTCTGCATTTATCCAGCCCAGCATAAATTTGACAAGCATGTGCTTTCGTTTTAAAAATGACAGTTAAGCCTTTAATCATATAAGGGAGAAAGGCGTGTAGCCTACCTTTGCTTTCTCCTCATTGTTCTGCATTTGCCAATGAATAAGTCAGTCATATTTCTTATAAAAAAAATCAATGTATGCTACATAATAATAGAACTTGTTAATTTTTTTACCAAAATAAGAAAAAGAAAGTCGGTAAAAATGTGCACCCAGCTAGACACTCAAAATGAGGGCCGGAGTGGGACTCGCTGACTATTAAAATAATATAATTAAATCCTCAGTAGCCATATCTGCTATAATGTTCTCTGTAGCCTTGAAAATTCATTGTATTTTTCTAATATATCATTTCCAATTCAGTGCAAATACAGTAGCCTAAACAATTATGATTTTGCCATAATTGTGCAACCCTATATTTTAATATTATTTAAGTAAACTTGTTAAAAAACTACTAAAAGGGAACAAATGTGTTTTCCCCTATATTTCTATAAAAAAATGTAGGTCTTGTAAATACGTATGGGGTTGCAATAGTTTGGAACCTACTGATATACAAAACTGGCTAATATGTCCTGACTGGAGCTGTGCGCGTCTGCGAAAAAAAAAAAAAACGAAATAGGCATCAGCTCATTTAATGTCATTGTGCTTTCAGTTAACCTGTTTAGAACTAGAAGTGTTCGCCCTGCCCTCGACTTTAGGCGGTGCGTTCAAGTTCATATACAGCGTGCAGACAGCGTGCCCGAGCGCGAGGGGGAAAAGTCCGCGGGAGAAACTCAACAGCTTTAATGTACAAAAACCTTACGACAAACGAGAAACGTTCTAACGGAAGCCTTCAGTCAAGCAGGATTAAAAAGAGGATGAGAAACGTGCAAAATATACAATGTACAGTATATGCAGTTATGTCATTAATAACTACTGCTTTTAAAAGGACTTTTAAGTTATTGTTTTTGTTTCATTTTCAAAGTTTGATACATTGTGCATAATGACATACTTGGAAAAAGGGATAATTCAACAATAATTTATAATTGTATATCTTTTATTAATTTTATGAAATACATCAACTATATTTCAATGCACATTTAGGCCCTGAACAAAAAACAACTCGCGAGGGGAGGACTAGGGATTAACCCTTAATTAACTTTAAGGAATTAACTTTTGTGTTTAGAATTCAGTTAAAAACCAAAAAAAGAATTCTGTGTGCTTTTTGTTTAAAGTGCTTGTTTTTATTTAATGTATTTATTTATTCACTGGTGGTAGGGTTGGGGGACAATGAAGGGGAGGGGGGAATAATTTGATGTAACAGGTGGAATAATTTTAACACGTCACCTGCAGTCCGGGTGAGGGTGGATTGCAGACTGCGGGTCTAAAAGCCAAGACTGTTTTGACTCGATTTGAGTGTCTAGCTGGGTATGCGGTTTTATCTACTTCGTTTTTCTTATTTTACACTGTAAAAAATGTTTTGTGGCTTAGTAAATTTAACTAAATAAAATTAGTCAATTATATAAAAAATAGGTTAAAAGAAAAACTATTTTTGAGTAGAAAAGAATGCAAAAATGTGAGTAATTCTAGATTAACACATTATTTAGTTAATTCCTAAATTTTATCATGTAAAATTTGTGAGAAGGAAATTAAATAATTATAAAAAAAATAATAGGCTGTATTAACTTAAAAATATAGTGCATCATTTTTGCATCCACTTTTTAAAGTAAATTTTACATGGAATTTTTAGTAGGCCTAATTGCTTCTCCATGTAAAACTTACTTAAACATTGCAATTGCTTAAATTGCAAAGGCTTAAATTCAATGTAAAACTTACTTTTAAAAAGTGTATGTAAAAATGATGCACTGTATTTTTTTTTTTAGTAAATCCAGCGTATAATTTTTTTCATATTATTTTTATCAGTGTACTTAGTTTGTTTAAAACGGTCATATTTGTTATTAAAAATCATCAATATGTGCTACGTAATAATAGCAAAAGAACTAATTTATTTTTCACTAAAATAGGAAAGTTTCTTCATGCCACAGTCATAATTTTGGATAAATGCAGAATATGCGTGCCTATTCTACTTTTTGTAAAAAGCAAAAAGGATTAAGTGAAAATAATGAATCGATACTTGATAAATGGGTGACTTGTTCATTATTGTAGTATCAAGAAATGCATTACATTTTTTAAAAACAAAGCCCGCCTTTTAATCTTTCTGACTAGAGCTGTGCGCCAGGCAAATTCCAAACGAGCAGGGCTGGGTTTCCCAAAAGCATCGCTAAGTAGATCGTAAAAACAATCTTATAATTCATCTTAGAATTATGGGCCGTTTCCCAAAAGCTTTGTAGCTTAAGTAGCACTCGAAAATCATCGTAGATCTACGAGTGCTCTGGAGTAATCGTTAATTTATAAGTGCATCGTAAGACAGCAGTGTTACAAGGTCACCTGCAGGACAACCAGCAAATTGCACTCCTGCAATAACGATAATGTAATGTTTTAAATGTAGGCTATATTTATTTATTGGGGTTTTTTTTCTTTGTTTATTTGTTTAAATTACTTTAATATAATATATTTAAAATTCAAACGAGAAATGAAATTTAAATGACTAAACATAAATTAATTAAGAAGTAAAACGTATTTGGTACAATTTTGGTAAAAGTTGGTACTAGCAAATTGATAAATGGTTCCTACCAATTGCTGCTATAATTCATCTAGGCTACAGTAAAAAAATATTTTTTTGAAGGATATGGCATCTGATTAAAGAAACCAAATAAATATTTACGGTACAATGCAATAATCCTTAATAATAAATAAACATAGATAATAAACAACAAATACAAAGAAAAATCTAAACTATATTATAAAATGCAGAAGGCATTGCGCAGTGGGACGAGTCCTAACTAAATATGAAAAAAGAATATTTCATGATGCACAAATTATTAAAACATTTAATAAGTCATTGAAAAATAATTAATAATATTTTAAAAAATATTAGTGCACATCGGCTGAAGATCATTAGCCTAAACAAGCTTCTGCTACAATTACGAGTCATTCAGTAAGTGACATTTCAGCACTTGACAAAGGGATAGCGACTCGTTAGTAGCACTTAAAACCCAGCTGCGAGCGATCGTTTTACCTTGTAGAAAGCACTCTTGAGTGCTAAGTTCAATCGTTATAGGAAAACCCAGGACCATTTCCGACAATAAAATGCTCTGCAAAGTTAACTAAAACAACTGCAAAATTTACCTGTAGCCTACAACGGACTCGAAAGCTACAGAGAGTAATAGCTTTGAGCTGTTAAAAGCAGAACAGACCTTAAAGGAAGGATTGTAAATGGTGGATATAATATTAACATGTAATTTGCAGTCCGGATTAGGGTGGAATGGCACAGGCAGACTGCCGGTCTAAAAACCGAGACCGTTTTGACTTCATTCCGTACACGCTGACAGGCAGCTGCTTCTATAAACGGCTTGCGCTTGTTTGTCTCCATGCTCAGTCTGGAAACAGTTAAATGTTTCTAAAAACAGCGCGATTTGTAAGTGCATTCCGGTCACTGTATGTATATCAAATGCATATGGTCAAATAGTTCAATTAGTGCTGCTGTCAAATAAGGCTCATGTTTTTGTTAATTACGGCAAGTTACATCCAATATTATCGTTGCACCCGCTTGCTTTATTTTAGCTGCGTCACCTTAGCAGCTCCACTCCATCCAGCTGGCTCGCTGACGCTCGGCAAATGTTCGTTGAAGAGACACTGATGTTTTAAGGATAAAACCGCTTCATGCAGTGTTTTTAACGATTTAATGACCTCGGCTGAATTGTCAGGCACTGATAATAACTTAAACGAGGGGTTGTTCTAGTTCACGTTAATGCTACATATTTGCCATGCTATACATAAATGCTTTAATATCATTAATATAATATCGATAACGCGGTCTGGCCGCCTTTCAGCGCTGTAACACCGGCAACGGTAAATGGCAGTGAGCCCAGCTTTTATTTTGAAAAGAGCTTATTGAGGGGGCGTGGCATTACTTTGAAGCAATACCCCTGATTGGCTGACTACACGCGTGGATCGTAGTGACAAACTCTGCGGAAAGATAGTGCCAAAAAGATCTGTAGACTTGTGCAGAAGGATTCGTGAATGCCCTGTGATCTGCAAACACAGATTCAACACTTGCATGCTGAACTTTGCACAGAATGTGTAAGAATGTCTTTTTACAATGGTTGGAAAATACAAGTTAGACTGTGTTTGTTTGCAAATTGTGAGGAGGGCATTTGTAGATTTTTTTAATGGAAAACAGCGAAACAGTTGTGCCAAAATTCTGGAAAACAAATGCAACACAATCTACAAACAAATAATGACCCTCATGCGCAGACAAATCACTTTGCATTCATTTAAATTCTGTTTGTCAAGTACAAGTCGATGATTTCTATTTGTGAATCATAAAGAGTTGGTTTGCGGATTTTAAATCTATTTGTAAATCGCATTTTATATTTGTATGTCATGAAGAGTCTGTTCGTGGATTTTTATATATTTGTAGATCTCGTTTTACATTTGCGGATCATGAGGAGTTTGTTTGCAGATTTGGAACCTATTTGCAGATTTGTTTCGTGTTTACAAATTGTAGTCTCTTCATTTTCAACGATTATGGCATTATTTTGTCACCAAAGCGAAACAATAGTGTCAGAATTCTGAAAACAAATGTGACACAATCTACAAATAGAAAATGATATTCATCTGCAAAGAAGTCACTTTACATTCATTCAAATTCTGGTTTTCAAGTACAAGTCACTGATTTCTTTTTGTAAATCATGCTTTATATTTGTGGATCACAAAGACGATTCGTAGATCTTGTTTTACATTTGCGGATCACAAGGACTGTGTTTGTGGATTTTTAATCTATTTGTAGATTGCGTTTTGTGTTTACAAGTTGTAATATTTATTTATGACTTTTACTCTGTCCATTTTCAATAATATTGGCCTAAAATTACCCCCATAGGCTAGGCTCTCCGGAGCCGCTGAGAAACCTCTCAAAGGTTAGATATAACATCTCCATTGTGGATTGTCGACTGCAGAGGACTTGTTTGTGTTGAGAGTGTTTTGGAGAAGTTGATAAAGAGCATGATCGCGGAGCAAAGATACAAGATTGGATATAAACGAAACCGCGTCGTCGACGAGAGATGGACCGGACTATGAGCTCAGCTGCGCTCGCTTGGATAAAGTAAGTGGATTCTTTTGTTCATTAGTTATTTTACGTTACATTTCTAGTTTCTTGTTAGCTGTTTTGATTATAAAGTAACAGTGGAGATGACTAAAATACGAGTTTTACATGGTTTCATTTTCTATGACATGTTATATAAATGAATCATTTTTATAGCTACATGAATCAAATGCACAGAATATACAAACTAAAAACAAGATATGTGGTGGAAAATATGAGTATTACCAGCTGAGAAATATAGGTTATTTGGCAAACATAAGACATTTGTAATTATAAATATATTCATGTAATGTGTGTATGTGTGTATGTATTATGTTCATGTATATTACATCATAGTTTCTCATACAAATAGTTGTATGTCTCTAACTTTTGACTCAAACTAAAATCCTCTCTTGCTTTGTGTGTGTCTGTGTTGTGTTGTGTTGTGTTGTGATGTGATGTAACAGGTCTTCAGCTGACATCCAGAGGAGGACTGGAATCTGGAGTGCATTCATGAGCGACCACATTCAAAATAGCAAGTATTTTGTTATAATGTGCAAATGTTTTTTTCTGAAATAGTTTTTTCTATGTGCTTTGGTGGGCAGAGAAGTTCTGAATTGATATACATCATGTAATATGTAGTCCTGACTCATTTTCTTTTGATAATCATGTCATTTTGTTATCATGTGTATATTTGGAGTTTCCAAGTGCACTTTTTCTGAAAGGACGCCTGGACTTTTTTGAAATAAAAGCTCACAGAAACAACATTTTTTGGAGTATCATTCTCAAATTTGAATCACAGCATGGTCAGACATTCAGTTTACCTATATGGTGTCCCCAGGTGTCTCAGATGACCATTTCATACCTTTTTTGCTAAGTGAATGTTATTTAAAGAAAAACGGAAGTCATTTAATGTATATTTTACCTTGTTTTACTCTGTTTCTTTACTACTCTGAGTTGTTATGACTATTAGGCAACAATATGTCAAGTGTCTAGTTTCAAACAAGACCAGAATTATGAATATAGACCATAGGGTTTAAGAGCTGCAGACGTTTTAGTTTGGAGTTGTCGTTTTTCAGAAAATGCTCAAAAATAGAAGTGCTAGCTAACAGGTTAAAGTCAGAGAAGAAGAATATTCTCCACACCAAGGTGTTAGTTAGTCAAATGTCTTAAAGAATGCCTTGAATAACTCTATTAACTCAGAATGTTTTGTATTTAATAACAAAGTATACAAAGTACAGAACATTTCTGAGCAGCAGAAAGTCTATAAAGGCACTGTATCAATTCACCATGCTGTTGCATGAATATCTATGTATTTCAACATCACTTTTCTTGATGGTGAAATTTATCCCTCAAATTTCAAAACGTCTTCCCCGTTACTTGGCAGGAGGATCCAAATCAAAATGCGCAACACTGTCTTCCCCTGAAATAATAAATGACCTAAAGGCACATAAGCGCCTCCCAAATCAAAACCACCTGGGTCCAAGAATGCCTATAGGTTCATCTTTGTTTCTATAGATTTCAATAGATTCTTATAGCTAAAAAGTATAGCACTGGTTAGACAGCTTTCTATACATAAAATATCTAAAAAAAAAATGACAACGAACGTCATGGATTACAGTATTACATACTCAAGTAAAAACAATTCAACAACCCTTGAATATATTTGTTGAATCATTTGTGTTGCTGTTTTAGCAATCGTAACAATTATAATCGCCAATTTTATCACAAACAGAAATGTTTGCAAAACTATAGTTATGTTTGAGGGCAAATTGTAACAAAAAGTGCAGGCTGCTACATTAAGTCAGATATAGTTGCAGCAGCATTGTTCCAACAAAAACATTCACAAAGTACTTGCTGAGGTTCTTGGCATGTTATGATATTGTTAGGGCACGTCTGGTCCAAAAATCATTTAGGGAGTTTGAAGCTTTGGCCTTTATCATATGATTTGCCATTTCTAAAAAAAAACTTTAAGTGGGGATTACAAAAGATTTATAGTAAGTTAACTGCAAAGCGTTTATATTGATTATATGTAAAAACAAATTTAATTGAATTATTTCAAAAGAATAATGCACACAACTGCTTTGTGGTTGTAGACTTTGTGATTAATGTACTTAATTCAACAGAAGTATATTAAACCGTAGAGCTGAGGCTCCTCCCACTGCCTACGTCAACGTTCGCGGCGAATCGCATGCATGTGTTAAAAGCTACCCATACATAGCTTCTGTTGTAACCTTTGTGAAAGAGTTGTCAAACTTGACCAAAAGTAATGCTATTTTTATTTTAAGGATTAGTTGTTTAAAATATATGCTGTACGTTGAAGATGAGCATTGTTCAATGATGGTGTGACCTGTGATTCGCAACGGATTTTATTGATATGGATTAAAATTTCTTCAAGTCATGGAAGTACACTCTGCTGTTATATCTTAGATGCATTTTATGGTAAGTTTCCGTTTATGTTAAGTTTTCAGCCAACTAAACTTACTTTTAGTTTTCAGCCAGACTTGAAACGAGTCTTTGCATGAAACGAGACTGATTTTGTGATGTAACTGTTTTTTAAACAGATTCGGGTTGATTGAAAAAGATTCACAGTGGTTTAATATTGCAATTGAAGATAAAGTTTAACGTTATATCAATGGAGATTTATTATGACGAATCCATCTTTACCGTTATCCTGAAATGAGCCGGTGGGTAATAACCAAGGCATCATTATTTTAGGTTCTGCTCGTAGTTCATCAAATAAACGTTATTGTAAAATGTTGCCCAGCTGTTTATCAAGCAGTATGATTTGATTTAACGTTATAATTGTTATTGGACTTTGACTTCAGTTGCGTTTCTTTATCCAGAACCCCTTTTTTCTTACACTCGTTTTTACTTCAATATAAACCTGAGGTTAAAAAACGAACTGATAAACTTTTCCATAGGCTTTGAAGACGTGTTCAGACTCCTGATAACGTCATGTACTTTTGCGTGTTTTAATTCATTTATTTGAAGTGTATAGTTTTAGGTAGGCTATTCTACAACGGTTCATGCATTACTGTGCGCACTACCTTTGATCTTGTCTACTACCAGACTGACATCAATAAATGTGTTCGACATCATGCAGCGCTGCGCCGAGCGATTAGCTTATGGGATCAAAGTACCGCGAGAGCGATTCTAAAGCATACTGAAAAGTCTGCCCTCGCTGTACTTTGATGTCATAGGTGAATCGTGCAGCGCAGCATGAAGTCGAAGACGTTATGTGTTTAGCCTCCGGAAGTGAAGTATTCACTCACTTGTGTAATTCCCCTCCCTTTGTTTGTGTTTCTGCTGCGATAGGAGAATTGCACACCGTTGTTAGTTAGACCTCCCATCCATCACCATTTTACCATTGTTCCTATTCCACTGGGACAAGAATAAATATACAGTGATCTAATGAAGGGGTTCCCAAACTTTTCTTTATATGGCCCACTTAAATGGGTATAATCCCGGGATCCACCAATACATTTTTAATTGGAAATATGAGGGCACACAGTTTTATTCTCTTTTACAATTGAGAACTTTTCTTTTTTTGTAATTTAATTAATAAAAGTTAAGTTTAATTGCAATATCAAAGTACCTTACGATATATCATATCAAAACTATTGCCATTGTTAGTCATTAGTTGGACTAAATCGTTTTTTTCTGTCAGTCATCGCAACAGCCAAGTGACATTGCATGACCCACCTTATCCCACTGTGCGACTCACAAGTGGGTCCCTACCACAGTTTGAAAACCCCTGAACTAATGTAAACAATGGGATTTGTTTAAAATGGTTGCAGTGTGTCACAGTGTTTCATAGCAGATCATTTCAGAAGTACCATTTATGGTGATAAAAAGCCTTAGAAGTAAACTGTACAATCTTGTAACACATGGTTCAACTTGTGCTTTAGATTGAGCCATTGCACTCACTATTTACCAACCAAATGATTCAAATGAGAAAAGGTTAAGACAGAATAACAGTCTGTACGTTATCAGTGCCTATCTCGCAGTTTGACCATAGCAAATTCTAAACTATTTATTGTTCATTATTGCCATATTGAGGAGAAACCCACTGTCACGTTGTTGTTTCTATTTGTTTATTATCAAATACATATTTGACCCTGGACCACAAAACCAGTCATATGGGTTAGTTTTCTGAAATTGAGATTTATATGCCATCTGACAGCTGAATAAATAAGCTATTAATTAATGTATGGTTTGTTAGGATAAGACAATATTTGGCAGAGATTCAACTTTTTGAAAATCTGAAAACTGAGGGTGCAAAATATTGATAAAATAGCGTTTAAAGTGACTAATATTACCAACTTTTTTGATACATTTGTGGTAGGCATAAAAAATCTAAAATTTTAACCCATACAATATATTTTTGGCTATTGCTACAAATATAATCATGCTTATGAGCTTATGTGGAGGGTCACATATGAAATGAATCTTTTTGTGACACCTCAAAAAGAAAAAAAAAACACTTCAATCAACAATGCACACGAAAACTACTGACCTATTTGCCGGAAATTGCTTGGAGCTTCAGCTAATGTATTTCTAAACGGGTTACTTTACTCCAAAATTAAAATAAGATTTACTCCAAAATTTGTCACCATACTTGCCTTCTTATTGGACCAACCCCATATGACTTTCTTATTAAAAAAGAACAGGAATTTTAATGCTCCACTTTTTACCATGCAGTGCAAATTAAATTCAATCCAAGATTTGTTTTCCTTAGGAGACAGAAAGTAATATGGATTCAAACTGAAAGTATGTGAATGATGACAGCTTCATTAACAGATAAATTGTCCCTTTTAGCCCATAATCCTTTTACACAGTTTTTGTCTTACTCCTTCCCACAGTAACAGAGAATTTAAGTAAACATCAGTGTATCCTTAAAATAAAAAAGAGACTGTGTAGTTAGCAAGTCTCCAAGAGAATAGTGAGACTGGGAGCCGGGGTGTGTCATTGGGATGTGGTACAGTTATTGTTTTTGGGCTAAGCTTGACCACATCTGGCACACTGCCTGACGACACTGCATGGCCCATCCACAGGGAAACCACGGGGCCAACAACCCAACCCCCCAGATCATATTCTCATCTGGGGGATTACATCTGTACTGTACATCTCATGGTAAACTGTTAAGCAACAAAGGAAGGGCAGCTAGTCAGTAGAATATTTCTGGAAGTACACTGTAAAAAATGATGTGTTAATTTTACACACATTGTGTGTGTCATGCCATTTAACACGTTATTTCATGTTAAAATAAATGAAAGGGACGACACAAGTTGTGTCAAAAACAGTAATGGGAGTAACGCGTTACAAAGTAATTCCAAAGTAATTTTTTACAAACTAAAGTTTAACTATTTATTTTTTGTTTTTTCATTTTGTGGTGGTTGGATGCAAAAATAATTTATAAAAATGTCAAATGTACAAGAACCATAATAGATTAACGTTTCAAGCATTTGTATATATGTTTATGATGTGTTTTTGCAGTATTTATAAACAGTTACAGTAGCTGTTTTCCTGTTTTCTACTTTCTGTATCTCAGCCCTGCAAATAAATCAAAGCTGTTTTCCAGCTGTTTGGGAAACACAAGTGTACTCCTATAATATTGTGAAATACTTGTTCACACGGTATATGGCGAAATGCATATTTTTATCCCTCTTATTGTCCAAGTAAACTTTTTCTCATAATTAAGAGTCTTGTTTAAATGAGACATTTTTAAGAGACATTCCTCTGCGTGGTTACGTTTCTTCATGTCATCAACTACAGCTGGGAGGCTTTATTTATAGGGGCGTATTAGGGCTGCCTAATGATTAGTAACGACTATTCGTTTTCAGAATAAAAGTTTTTGTTTACATTATTGTTATACAAAGTACATCAACAAATATTATGTATATATAAATACAAACACATGTATGTATAATTTTAAGTAAAAAATATATTGATTTAATAAATATTTATATTTGTATATTATATAAATTATATGTAAATATAATTTTTTTTATAAATATTTCTCAAATAAATACATGCATGTGTGTGCATTTATATATACATAATTATTAAACACATTACACACACATTTAGTATGTAAACAAAAACTTTTATTCTGCAAACGATTATTCGCAACTAATCGTTAGGCAGCTCTAAGCATAATATTCAAATTACGATAGTTTACATTTTTATTACAACAGTTATTAATGGACGATCATTTTTATGATGATGAGATTGGCAGTATACATGAACCCTGTCGTAAGTTGATATTTGCACACGGATCTGCGCTTGTTTTTGTTAGTGTATGCCTGTAATATGAATGATGTGCCAAGTGTTCATTCAAAACAATGTAGAAAAGTTTAAAGAATAAACTTTTGGACAATTCTATATTAGGGTAACTTTTTATTTTACTTAAAAAAAAAAACAATTAATGAAGTTTAAAACCTTAAACCTGAACATGAAGACTCTAACACATAAAACCTCTAAATGCCAGATGCATTGCCAATGAGTTGCCCTAGCCGATTTTGAGCTTTTGTTGAAAATAGTACCCTTTCATTCGTGCTATGTTTTAGCCTTTATTGGCATCATTGTAAATTGCACTGAAAACAACCATTCATCTGTGGATGGCTGGCCATCACTATATTGGTCTTTATGGCAAGTATGGGTACTTGATGAATTGTACCCTGTGTAGGGTTTCATTAACATATGAGAGCCCTCAGTAAGTGCATCTCATTGTCTTGAATGAGAACGAAGAATGAATGAATGAATCTGAATGAGGGGTCTCAGTCCTACAGTGGCTCACCTCTGACATCTGCATATACAAAACTGCCGCTTTGCCCACCCCCCACAGGCTTCTCACACATTCGCCTGGGAAATGCCCCCATCCTATTTTAGAGCTGGTTCTTTTACTTTTGCTTCTTTACACCCGTAACATGCAGCTTGTCTCCTCATCCCGAATAGTAAAGTTCATCCGGTATGCTGGAAACATCCCTCCAGGACAAATGAAATATTCTTAATTAATGTGTTCGTGCATTTTATGGTGGCAGCATTGTTTGTGCTTTTGCTTTTGGTCAGGTCTTCACATGTTGGAGTCAAGAAATCATTCCTTAGGGATTACCTCACCAAACCCATGCAAACACATGCTCAGCTAAAGTGCAAAGCATTGTGGTTTTAATACAATATGGTTTCTTTTTCTAGCAACTAAAAGTCATGCTGTTGTTCCTTTCTCCACGTAAACACATAAACACATCAACAGTATGTACTTGAACAGCTCCTTACTTGAACAGCTCAGAATTTCTGTAACCTTAAGCAAAATTGTCTGCCGGGAAACGCTTCTGAAAACACCTGTCTTTCTGGAAAAGTCCAAAAATGTTTGTGTTCGTGAGGTTCAATTGCTATTTTGGGTCACAAGCCACACAGTGCTTGTTGACTTGTGTGATGTTAAGAACACACAGTGTTTTGTAGTTGAAGGTCTGGGCAGCTTTCTCCACGTGTCTGCTGACAGGCCTGAATGAGCTGGCAGGTGTGGGGAAGGTTCCAGACTCCATGGCTCCAAAAACCGTTTCCTCATGTTAAATTCTCAAAATGACCAGCCAACATTAGACACACATTCAAGTGAATACATAGTTTTGAATCTTTCTTTTTTTGTGTGAGAAAAATGAGAGATTCAATTAAGCTTAAATGAAGTGCATGCCTTAAAAAGTAACCCAGTTATAAGATGGTTTGATAGATTAACACTGGGATTGGCAATATGAATATGAAAATGAAATCAGTACAAATGTCATTGTTTTTCGTGCCATTGTTGAGTCTTGATATAAAACAAAGCTGTCGCGTGAAGTAATGCCTGTTACTTACATCCTCGGTTCCTCGCTCTATCGCTGATTGCTGCGTGGGCATGTTTTTCTGGGGGAATTCTTCATGCTTTATTTCAGTTGTGAACTTTGTTTTCAATTTCCTTAATCTTTCAGTAACAGCTGGAGATGAAACACCTATTTCTTTATTCAGTTAGGTTATAGTCACTGACCGTAAGGCATTTGGCATAACTGATAGAGTTGCAGTAATCTGTAGCCATATGATCTCCAGGAGAAAAAAAGCTACAGTATGTTCCCACAGGTACAAAATGGTTGCTAAATGTACACATGAGCAATATTATTCTTACAGTGACATTAGACCTGCTCAGATGCTCCAGCTGTCTTGTTGTCAGATGGCAAACAAATCAGCTGGTAAAAATCTGACCTTGAGACTACATGTTCATGATTCAGAAACTATTAAAAGGTGAAATGTGAAGGGGAAAGTTGTTGTGTCTTTTTGTGTGCCCTTAAGCAATGCAAAAGCTGTTGCTGTAGGAGTCGTGCTGATGTTTTGGGTAGTGTTTGCTAATTAACTTTTAATCAGATGTGCTAATCATCAGTCTAGTAAAGACTATATTTTTTAGGTATAAGGACACACCAAACCAACACCATCAAATAGAGCAGACTGTGATGTCGGCTTACATTGTCTGGGTCCAAGCCCTGATACACCAAAAAGACGGCAGCCAAGTAGCATGTCCGATCTCCGTGAGATGAGATAACTTTTAGTACCAACAACCGGTGGCTTTAGTTGGTATAGACCTCTTAATCGCCTACGTCATTGTGACGTCACTGGAGCTGGAGGCAAAACTTAAGGAAGAACAAGACTGTTGTCTTGTGTTTTTGGCTGCCAGAATAGAAGGAACAGCACTTTTGGTTTAAAACTAAAGTTTTACCGGATGCCGGCAGACATTCCTACACAAAAATCAAGACAATTGTGGCAAACAGACTGGACTGCAGTACGGCGTACAGACTGTATGGAGACGATCATAAATAATGCTTGTGTTTGCAGTGCACACTTCATATTGGGTGTGGTACATGTTACCCTTCTTGCCTTGTCTCTGGCAAAATTGTTGTATTGTAATGTCTGAACGTGACCATTTACAACATAGTTGTAGGCATCCAGTGATTTATTAGCCGGTAGCTTTTCTCGGCTGTAAACACTTGGTGACTCGATGAGGTAAGTGTAGATGTCCGGCAACTCCACCCTCGGTAGCCCTGTCAAGTCCTCCCGTGGCTGTTTGGCATACAGGTCAGGCAGCCTGCTTTTATCCGCAAGAGTTAAAGGAACAGTATGTAGGATTGTGGCCAAAACTGGTATTGCAATCACAAAACTTGTGGCTAAAACCGGTACTGCAATCACACAGCTGGTGGCCAGTGCACAAAATGACAACATAAACATCAGTTGAGGGCTGCAACTCCACTTTTTAAATGACAATATCCTGGCCAGAAAACTGTTGTCAGTGATATAAGTATTTGAAATGAAAATGATTTCTTAATGTCTAGTGACATATCAGAGCCATTTTATGATTAATTGATATAAATTTCGTACATACTGTTCCTTTAATTTACAAAAATAGCTGTCACGGTCCCGCAGAGTCAGTGACTGTACATATTCGGACAGTTCCGAACCTTCTACTGCATCCATGTTTAATATCCATCCTAAAACGTGCTAGCCTACGCTTGTCAACATTGTGTCCACTAAGCCCCGCCCGCCCGGAGACATTGCAATGTTTACAAAGTTTTAAAGGGTCTATGCACTTAAAACGGGAAACAGGAAGAAATAGCGCAGAAGCAGTGCTGGCTGACCAGTTTTACACAAATCTTAGTCACCACAGATGAATTTGGGATTTAGGCTGTAATCTGTAATGTCTTATAAACCAGATATTTTTAAAATGTTCACATATGTGAATATTTTTTTGCCGATTAATCGACAGTGATAGTTCCTTGGTTAATGTTAGGGGTCCACCCATAGTCCACAACCTTCAAGTCCAAAAAAAGTGCGTCCATCCTTCACAAATTAAATCCAGGATGATAAACAAAGGTCTTCTGAGGGTAATCCGCGCGGTGTTGTTGTAGAAATATCCATATTTAAAACTTTATTAACGAAAATAAATACCTTCCTGTAGCGCCGCCATCTTAGTCGCGCCCGCATTCAGGATGAGAGCTTACGGAGGCTACTCTGCTGCTGCTCTGTGCCCCCGCCCTCCGAATTTGTCATACGTCACTAAGAAAAGTGCGTACACTACGCTAATACTCTCTCCTGATTACAGAGGAGTCTAAGATGGCGGCGCTACCGGAAGGTATTTATTTACGTTAATAAAGTTTTAAATATGGATATTTCTACAACAACACCGCGCGGATTACCCTCAGAAGACCTTTGTTTATCATCCTGGAGCCGTTTGGATTGTGAATTTGTGAAGGATGGACGCACTTTTTTTGGACTTGAAGGTCGTGGACTATGGGTGGACCCCGTAACATTACATTTAATCAACTGAAAGATCTAAAATATTTTCTATAATATCCGAAAATGTGTTTGTCTGAAAAACGATAGACATATGCAACTCGGACAGCTTGGGGGTGAGTAAATAATGGGTTTAATATCGTTTTTGGCCGAACTATCCCTTTATTTATATATATGTTTGTTTTTATCCAATATTAATAAAAAAAAACTATCAGTCGATTAAGCGGTTATCGGCAAACAGGGAACAACTTTGTTATCGGTATCTGTAAAATCCACTACCGGTCGACCTCTAGGCCAAAGTATAGTCCATTTTTTTTATGTGTAAGCGAGGGTTTGCGTACAGTTCTGATGACTAAAATTGTATTGCAGAGTGCGCGTACTGGCCGCACATGCGCCTACACTGGAATGTAGTATGTATCCCATGTTTTGAACGTCTGTGTTACACCTACTGGACGTCCTACTGGCTCAACGTCTGATGCATACAGCACACTTTTCTGGAAACACTTTAGATGCGAAAGTCATCCTCTCGTTGGTTGAATTATACAGGATTTCCAGGAGACATGGTGTGTGTTGCTTGTTTTTGACGATGCGCCTGAAAAAACACAAAACCGAAAAGTATGCAAGGTTCAAGGCATAAAGTCTTTAAAAGACATTGACGAGTTTTGCTTGTCGCAATTAGTGGAATCTAAAAGAGATATTTTAACTTGTTTGCCGCTGTTGTTTTGAACTTCGGAGACGTTTGGGAATGAATGAGTTACTGGTTTCACATCTGTTTGTTATTGTGGAGACATGTCCTCGCCCCTTAACATGACGCCGCTTAAAACGAAACATTGCTTTACATGTCAGTCATATACCCTCTTGGACAGCCCTTGACCATTCAGAGCAGCCATGGTTTTTAGACCTTCAGTATGAAGGCTACACGAGACTAGCACCATAGTAACTAACTTTCCTTCATTTCCTTGTATATCTTAACTAGGGGTGTAACGATACACCAATTGCACGGTTCGGATCGGTTTATGGTTTTGGAGCCGCGGTTCGGTCTGATTCGGTTCGGTTTGCTGTGGATGTAGGGTTCCTGTCATTTTACCAGCAATGCAGGAACAACAGATTAACTTAACTTAATAACAACAACAACAATAACTTGAAGTTTTCTTTATTAACTTTGGCAAACAAACTTAAAATCAATTAAACTTTAACTTTAGTAACGCAGGACTGTAATTAGCTGTTTATCAGGTGATGAATATCATTCCTTAGCTAAAATGCTGAAAATGTTACTGTTGAAGTCAACTAATGCATGAAATAAATGTACTATGAATCTGTAAATCTGAGTATAATGTGGGTTTATTATCAGTAATGAACTAATCAAGGTAGTCATCACACACGCACGCAGGCGCACAAACACACACCAGAGGTCGCGTTAGACTTTCACTTTTAAAAATTCTGCCATCACTTATTATTCGTCAACTCAGCAGCCATATCACCCTGTAGCCCAAGACAGCTTGCCCACTGAAGCTAAGCAGGGTTGAGCCTGGTCAGTACTTGGATGGGAGACCACCTGGGAAAAACCAGGTTGCTGCTGGTAGAGGTGTTAGTGAGACCAGCAGGGGGTGCTCACCCTGTGGTCTGTGTGGGCCCTAACACCCCAGTATAGTGACGGGGACACTATACTGTCAAAAAGCACCGTCTTTCGGATGAGACGTTAAACCGAGGTCCTGACTCTCTGCGGTCATTAAAAATCCCAGGATGTCATTCGAAAAAGAGTAGGGGTGTGCCCCGGCATCCTGGCCAAACTTGCCCATTGGCCTACTAATCATCCCCATATCTAGTAATTGGCTATATCACTCTGTCTCCTCTCCACTAATAAGCTGGTGTGTGGTGGGCGTTCTGGTGCAATATGGCTGCTGTCGCATCATCCAGGTGGATGCTGCACATTGGTGGTGGTCGAGGAGATTCCCCCATTCATATGTAAAGCGCTTTGAGCACTGAGAAAAGCGCTATATAAATGTAACGATTTATTTTATTTATTTCATGCTTTAATTATAAAAATTGTTTTTGTTTACATGTTCATTTTTAATCATGGACTTACAAAAAAGGCATTGAAGTTAAAATGTGTTTAATTATTTGTGAAGAAGAGAACAGATAAACAGACACCATGCATCACTTTACATGTTTAACATCATGAAACAGATGAATTAATGTTTTTTTTTTCTCACAGTGACAGCGGAGGCGATTAACACGCAAACTTGTGCTGAACAGGCAAAAATAAACAAATCAAATCTCTGTTGCGATTAAAATAGCAACAAACGTGTAAACCCCGTGTTTTTACCTCAGACAGACGACAACATTTTTACATTTGTTCTGGAGAATGACCTCGCGCTCTTCTATTTCACTTCGGTTAACCCGATCTGACACGCAAGCACACACACACGCGAACGCAAGCACACGCACACAGTTACGACAGATTGTGTGTGATTTGTCTACGACACGAATTCCATTCCTGTACTCCACTGGAAACCCAAAATGTTCCCACACAAGAGACTTAAATGTGTCCGGGGGATCTGCAATCTCAGGCGGAGCAGCCATCCTGTGACCTGCGCTCACTCCCAAGTCACGTGACATGACATGACATGCACTTGGAAAACAGTAACTTTGGAATATACTATTTAGAACAGCATTTAAAAAGCTCTTATTAGTCGTTACTAATACAATTTAATCAAATATATGCAAAAAAAATTTAATAAATAGATTAGTTGGTCAGAGATAAGTGACATTAACCTCAACAATGGGCAGCAGGAGGCGTGAGAGTACCGCGACACGACACGGGAGGTTCGCGATTTGTATCGTGGGTGGTGTATCGCGATCGATCGGTTTGATTCGTAATATCGTTACACCCCTAATCTTAACCATAAGCTGTTTTTCAGTTAAATTGATCTCAAAGTGGTTTATTATCGGTGTAGCATATACAACATTAAAGGAGCTGTCCGCAGTGTTTCTACTTAAACTAATCCCTTTTCAATTGCCTTTGTGTGAAGGGGTTGTAATCTCACATTAAAATGATCCACTTTGTGGGTTTTGCTATTACCTCTGAATTTTTTTAATTATTTTTATGTGAAAGTACCGGGCCGGATTTGTCGCGAAATCCAGTGACGTCACCTGCATGCGCGCTCCCGAGCCTCTCGCCTCGTCTACTGACTTTGCGCTCAACAGCGACGACACTGTCTGATAACAGACTGAAACGACCTGCTCCCAGCACAACCCAGACTCCACATATTGTGAAGAAAAAAAGTTATCTGCTGAAGCTCGTAAGACCAAACGTGAATCGGATCAACTTCGGACACAAACACGGATTAACATTGGCAGGGCATTTGAATTATGGAGAAACCTCCGCTTTGTTTTGGGTATAAAAACGGATCCGGAGTTGGCTTTCATCCTTTTGGACAGGTAAACTAACATTACTACAAAGCATGTCAAATATATTTCGATTATGTGCTTTAGTTTTTTAGATGTTGTTTCGGTTTGCTAGCCTTCGCTTTAGCGTGTGTTCGCCCAGCCGTCGTTGATCGATGACGTAAAACTGCGGACGCGTTTGTTTGCGTGCGTCTGCGTTTTAAAAGTCTTTAAACTCGTACAGTCTGACATTGATGGAAACTGAGATTATACAGTGTGACATGGACTTAACTACGATATTGATCGCACAGTGTGGCAAGCAACAACCCTAAAGGACTATTTAAAATAGCACAGTATATACCGGGCTTTACTTTTATGATCGTTTTCAGTATCTTACCGTAAATTTACCTACGTAACACCACATTACATAGGCTAAATGCAGTCAATTAAACGTTGTAGTGGGAGTTTACCTGAGTTTCCAGCATGTTGTGTGATGCTTTCTCCGGTGTGTTACATCTCAGTCTGGCCGTCGCTCATGAGTTCGAGCACGCGCTTGTAAACTTATTGGTTGCAATCTGAAACATCACCGCTAGAGGCCGCTGTAAACTACATACAGCGCCTTTAAGTATATTCTGAACCTAAAGACACATCATTAGACAGAGGACATAAAGTGATAAATGCTTAACATCAAAGTATCAACAGTGTCATACTTTACAGTTAACCAGACAGGAGATTGAAGAGGGCTGAGGATGCTGGCGCTCAATGTGAGGGTCACAAATCATGATAACCTGAGTCCTATCAGTCAGGAAGTCAAGGATTTGGTTCCAGAATGTCGAGTTAAGATGTGGTGAGGAATGTTTAATTTTAAGTGTTTTGTGGTATGCATTAAACCCTAAAGTTCTGTTTTAGCTATTTTGAGGCTGGATTATGCTGACTAGTCTATAATTTGTATAAAAATAACATAGTTTTGTTTTGTGGTCAACTTTGTTATTTGATGGACAATGATGTATACATTGTACATCTCTCTCTCTCTCTCTCTCTCTCTCTCTCTCTCTCTCTCTCTCTCTCTCTCTCTCTCTCTCTCTCTCTCTATCTATCTATCTATCTATCTATCTATCTATCTATCTATCTATAAACAACAGCTATTTTGAAACAAAATGTTAAATAATTAGATGCTGAAGGACTAAGAAAGTTGATTTGAAAGGGTCAGGATTAAAGGGGAATTCCGCCTTGAAATGATCCTAGGGTTAATAACAAACGTGTACCGAGTTCGACCGTTCACTGGAGTTTGTTTTCATGTTAGTCTAACGTGACCAGTGTTATTGCTAAACGCAAATTAGCATGTTATGGTAGCCTTCGGGGCATCAGTGCATTAAAAACGAAATCGCTATGTCTATACTACTAATAATGCTCAAAATAACACCACACTTACACTGTAGCACAATGAGGGTCTCTATATGTAAACCGAAGCATTGAGAACTTTGCAAGTGTACAGGCAGTTTATTAAAAAGGAACACTTACCGTTCACGTCTGGATCAAATATCCATGCGGGTGCCATCTTGGGAAAACTGAACTCTCGCGTGAAAGCACAACACCTGTTCCACAACAACGGGCAACAACGTTTCACGCGAGAGTTTAGTTTTCCCAAGATGGCGCCCGCATGGATATGTGATCCAGACGTGAACGGTAAGTGTTCCTTTTTAATAAACTGCCTGTACACTTGCAAAGTTCTCAATGCTTCGGTTTACATATAGAGACCCTCATTGTGCTACAGTGTAAGTGTGGTGTTATTTTGAGCATTATTAGTAGTATAGACATAGCGATTTCGTTTTTAATGCACTGATGCCCCGAAGGCTACCATAACATGCTAATTTGCGTTTAGCAATAACACTGGTCACGTTAGACTAACATGAAAACAAACTCCAGTGAACGGTCGAACTCGGTACACGTTTGTTATTAACCCTAGGATCATTTCAAGGCGGAATTCCCCTTTAAATCAGTTGTAAAGCATTTCTCTGTTGGAGAAAACAAATGATGAAATGTTCACCAACTGTGGCACATTAGGGGTGTGCAAAACAATCGATTCACATTTGAATCGCGATTCAAGCTTTGCCGATTCAGAATCGATTCATAGAATCCCAAAAATCGATTCATAAATTTTTTTTTGTAATGCCGTGTTACTATTGTCCTGAAATGAGTTTATCTCAGTTTTCCCATAGATGGCGCTGCGTCGTATTCACTCTGACGCCTGCACACTCTTGTCACAGTGTTTCCCAAACATTGACTTTACTTATGGGCGCGCTGCCCAGTTATATTAACAAGTGCCCAAGTATATCTGGCATCAAATTTTGTCTTTTTTGTTTTTCCGTGATGATGACACTCTTTAATAATGACATTTTGTGTGCGACATGATGAATTCGGTGTGCGTTCACGTGCTCTCTGTTTCTCAAAGAATTGGGATGTGACGTGAACAAGCTCATGTCACATTGTATCCTTCATGTTTCTGAACTTGAGCAGAGTTTTACCATTAGAGAACTTGATGGAGCACCCGCGGACCGTATGGTTCCGGGTTTGTATTTGAAATGGTCAGTCGGGTCCAGGTCAGCCAGAGTCGATCGGAGAATGGCCGTGAGAAAAACTTGCGTGCAGTTTCAGCGTGCCGACAGTCTCTATAGCGATAACAACTGACTCTTGTTTTGAAAGTCATGACCACGCGCTGGATTTTCTTTCTCCCATTTTTTTTCTATTATTATTAATAAACCATATCTTTTCTAAAAATCTATTGCACTAAACGAGCAAAGCTCAAGCTGACTCAAGATTTACAAAGCGCAAAGCTGTAATGTAAAGTCCACTGTCACTGGGACAGCAAGTAGACTTTTAAATCTGAAATAATGAGTGGATTTAGCTTTTTTTTTAATCGGCAAGAGAGAAATAGAAAGAGAGGCACTTTTCCTGCTTCTGCTCTATCTAATAGAAATAATAACCATTATAACACCAGTCACATTTATAATCTATAGACCTGCACTGTCTATCATTCATATACTATATTATTGTATTTAATAGAGTTTGATAAAAGGGGTCATCTAATTGCTTCATAACAGTTTTTATTTTTTCATACATAAAGTAATATCAAACTACATTTAATTTGATGTGTTTCTTTTCTTTAAAATTGTATATCTTCTACAATCAGTCACATAGGAAAAAGTAAATTACGTTTACATACTGTGAATTGTTTTTTTAAATCAAGAATCGTTTTTGAATCGAAAATCGATTTTGAATCGAATCTTGAGCCTAAAAATTGGAATCGAATCGAATCGTGAAATTTTGTGAATCGTGCACCCCTATGGCACATAGTGGAATATTTGAATGTAATGCAATAGTGTATCAATATTTCAATCTCTACTATCGGTATTTTTAAAAACCCATCAAATCCTGTCCATGTCCTTCAAAAGACCTCCTCCACCGCTGCTTTATTGTCACTGTTCAGTTGTCTGTCATTTACGGCCATTCGGCCAATGTCTCAAAAGTTAGTGGGAGTGAGAAAATGGCAGAAATTTTAAAAACACCTTCAGCTTTCAAAGCCAAAGTGTGGAAGCAGTTTGGCTTTATTTGTTTTTTTTAATTCAGCTCTATTTTTTTTTATTTTTGATAAAAAAGGAACAAGTATTGCAATGTATCGCAACATGCAATGTATTGTATTGTATCGTGATACATGTAACAAGGTCCATGTATCGTGATATGTATCGTACCGTGAGGCCCTTGCCAATACTCAGCCCAACTTAAGATGGTTACACGGCCATGATGCAAAAGAATCCACAGTAATTCAAAGTTACTGGGCAGTTATTGAAAATTAAACTACAGCCTCGGAACTTGTGTCAGCCAATCAGAATCAAGAATTCAGCCATGCTATGGTATAAGTAAGGGATAATTTATAGGCAGTGGGTTGTTATCGCATAAATAATCCCTGAAAGTGTATCACACCAATGCCTGTACATTATCCCACATATTACACAACTTATCTCTTCATAAGTAATGTAGGAACATTAAATATTAATTTGAAATATTTTATTTGCTCATTTATATCGAATCCAGATCTTCAGCAAAGCAAACCCTGTTTACTTTTGGTTAAAATATGACATTGACAAGACATTGTCACAAACACACTATTTGGTCTAATCATTTGTATATATTTGTGGTTTAATCTTCCGGGTTATGTGTTATTAGTTTTGAGCGGTTGTTATCCGGGAATAAGAAACCTGCAAATGTCGCGACTGGCCAATCAGAATCAAGCATTCCAATGAGTTGGCTAGTAATAAAAACATTATAAACATTGCTTTTTGCCACTAATGGTGCTTTTCCATTGCATAGTACCCCACAGTTTAGTTTAGTTTAGTTTGGGTCGGGTCAGCTTACCTTTGGTCAGCTTGGTTAGCTTTTCCATCGAGTTTAGTAACACTTCGCAGTGAGAGGGATTATATTCGTGTCGTTATATTTGCGCTGCCTGCTGCTGTATCATACAAGTGAGAGCGTTGTTGGAATGCTAAACATGGGAAAAAAACTGGTATGGTGTTCCTGGTTCTAAACCTGTGGATGTTTTTCATCGCTAAAAGGAAGTTTGGGAACTTTTAGCAGAGCACAAATGACAACATGTTTGCTCGAGACAGCGCAAGCTAGCACTAATAAGGTAAAGCTAATCTTTACATTATAGCGATGATGCTGGTAGTGACGTCTCTCTCAGACCAATCAGTGATCTGCAGTGTTTTTGCGTCATATTTGGTATCAGCTCGTACAGGGCCGTGCACAGACATTTTGAGGGGCATTGGCCCAAACCAAAAAGGGGGCACTGGGGGAGGGCACAATTTATATGGTTTTAACAATATGATGTGTTATAGATTAGTATCAGAAAAAGAGAAGTGATTATAATGGAAAATATACTTAATAACAAGAATTAAAGTGTGACAAAACTGCTTAATATTCTATATGATTTACGTGCTGAAGCTTTGAATCCATGTTTACAATTTTGAAGAGCTTTTGCAGCCTTCCTTTGCAGTCTTCTTTTTTTTTGTGAAAACATTGTTTTTTAAATTTTTTGTCTACAAAGTGTGCCAACAACAGCAAATTTGGTGTTATTTATATTAGACAATCACTGTAATTCTAAGAATGTTTACTTGCTAAGTTGTTAGCACTTTTAGAAGACCAAGAGCAAATCATTACCTACAGAAATACAAAAACATACGAAAGCCAAGAGAGGTCATCCACATTTTTATTTTTGCTGCTTGTTTTCTCATGATCTCGAGATAACAAAAGTTGTTTTCATGTTATCCTGACATGATAATCCAAATGCCATAATGTAATTTCCTGTCCATAATATTAGTTTATTTTGAAGTGGACTGCTGATGCATATATGAGCTGGGTTACCACGCGTAGCTCATTGTCGATAGACTTAATAAATAAATAAAGTTTGATGTTCGTGAATTTAGGGACCATCTCTAAAGTAACAATGTACACGTTTCTATCTTCAATAGTATTTAACAGTTTATTTGAATAAAAATTTAAAATCTAAAAAATTTTGCATAGTTGACAACCACATGAACACTTTACAGTTGGTTTTGTGACTGTTTGTTGACTTTAAGTAACTCCATTTTAATGCTGTTTAAAGTAGAAACGTATATGGAGATACTTTATAGACGGTCCCTAAATTCACCGCGCTGAAATGGTCAATTATTGGCAAATCTGTTTCATCTTGAGCGAATCCCTGATCCAAGTAAAATCTAATTTGTTCATTCATGCTAATTTAGCTAAATATGCTTTCGCTGTCTAAAAATTATGTTCTTTTGTAAGCTTTAATCACATCACAAGAATACAACTGTTATCTCGAGAAAAGGAGAAAATTAAGTCGTGATCACGAGAAAACAACCTAGCAAAAATAAATATAGTACACGACCTCTCTCGGCTTCAAACTACCAAATTACTAATTGAGCACCTTAACTGAGGTAATGTAATGAATCTACCTGTTAATACAACAAACTGTTGTCTCCGCCCTTCAAGGAGTGAACACAGATTGTGAGAGATGCTGCGTAGCGGGCGGGAAATCACGAAGTGGATTCCCAGAAAAGGTGGATCTTTAGACGAGCGGTAACAGAACACTTGAAGAGCTCTTTTCCAAAACGCTATAAATCCATTTCAATAGTTTTCAGAAAAAGTACATGTTTTACCTAGACCTACACATTTTGTGAATATTCAATTTATACTGTTAAAATGGTTTTTTTTTGCTCAATCTGAACATGTTGAATAATGATTATTAAATCAAACAACAATATTGTTGATTATAAATTCAAAGTTAATTTTTTTTTTTTTCAAAACGCTATAAATCCATATATTTTTTCCATAAATGTATGTTTTTTCTTTAAAAAACAAAAAAAAAAAAATAAGAGAATATGCAACATATACTCAGGGACTCTTCATACTATAAATGAATAAGTAAATTATTCAGATTGTGATATACATTGGAGCCAGTTTGAAATAAACAGAATTACACATAACTAACTTGCTATTACTTCCTCCACCATTTCAGTTTCCTCCTTAGCAGGGCATTAGGAACCCCTTTTGCTTAATATTTCACCTCTCTCTCTCTCTCTCTCTCTCTCTCTCTCTCTCTCTCTCTCTCTCTCTCTCTCTCTCTCTCTCTCTCTCTCTCTCTCTCTCTCTCTCTCTCTCTCTCTCTCTCTCTCTCTCTCTCGTCTACACACAGCGAGCTCCCATTGATCTGCTCTCAATGACATACCATGTAACAACACGCTCATAATGTCCAATCCAAAAAGCAAAACTTTACAGATGTCCCTGCATTGTTCACTACCCACATTTTGTACTTTTGCACGACATTGGTCAATGTATCAAACGCAAGTCTGTCTATCAGCAGGCTATCGAGCTATTCAGTACTTTTCATGTTACGTTAGCAGGCTTCTTCACAGGAAAAAAACTTTATCGCGAACGTACAAAACGGTATTAAACGAGCCAGTTCTGAAACGAAAGTTGTACATACATTGATCGCCTTGCAAACGGGTACCTTCTCCGGGTGATGTATTAACATGACATTAATCCTCATTTTGAGTAATGAATGAACATAAACAAACATCTGTTCAGAGCGCCGCCATTGGATTGCGTCGAACGCTCATCGAGTTCTGATTGGTCGAGAGGATAAATCGCGTTTAGGCTAAAAATAGGCTCGGCGCTTATCGCGTTTTGGAAAAGAACGGCATCTTGTACCTACATTTTAACAAGGAAATGTAATAATTTGACATAAAACATTCATGGAGCAGTGAATAGGTTCAGTACACAGCCAAATGACATGACAAACTCATTTTTTTTAAAAATGGCGTTTATCGCGTTTTGGAAAAGAGCTCTTCACTTTGACCCGGGTTGGCGGTTGGTGAGAGGGGCACCTCAGCTGATTAGGGCAGAGGGGCAGTTGCTCTAGCCACCGGGCCACCCCCCTGTGCACGGCCCTGAGCTCGTATCGCTTGGAACCCCAACCGAGGTGGTACTAAAAAAAGTATCGGCTACTACATACTGCGACCAATGGAAAAGCCCCCAAAAGTAAGCTGACCCGACCCAAACTAAATCAAACCGTGGGGTACTATGCAAAGGAAAAGCGCCATAATGCTTTGAGAAGTGAGAAGTGAACGTGAAATTTTGTGGTCAAAGCATGACTTGAGCCTGAACTGTTTACTGCCTTTTCACCTGGAGCCTTCGCCCTACATTTTCGACAAATTACCCCTCCACCCAGGATTAGGCCTCCATGGCCTGAGCAGATTGCTCTCAGTGTTGTCCATCTGCATTCACTGTATTAATAATAAGGAAGGTTTCCTCTTGATCTAACATGCTTTGTTGAGTGATGTCACAACCATTCCTACTATGAATACCATGTCCCCTTAAATAACGGCGCATAAAACAAATGGTGTCTGAAAGTGAGTTCTGATGCCACTGGTTTCTGACCTAGTTTATTTCAAAAATGTTTGCTCCATTAAGCACGCTTTTGTGGTGATCTGGCAGTAGTGTGTGTGCGTTTGTGTGTAGGGTGATATCCCACAGACTACATGATATCCTGTACTCCTGCCTCATTAACTAACAAAACAAGCTCTCTTTAGCATTACAAACGCACCAGTTCCACTTATGAATAGATTGTGAAGCATAACCTATTTTTTAGACAACTCAATTATTTTGGCCAATAACGATACCCGTTACTTAAGTCAGAAAAATCACTTTTGTCATATCAAAGCAGAAATAAAATCCATAATCGATGGGTATAGATTATAAAGCACAGATGAGTTACTCTGAGGGCAGTAGCTCATGCTGGAGGGAGCATGTTTATGGCTGTTCTTAGCAAGAAGTCTGTGATTAGTGGTAAAACGGGCCTTTTCGAAAACTCAAAGTAAATTCGTGTTTCCAGCTTGGCATCCAACTTTATTATTTGTCAGTCAGTGTTCTCCAACCACAGCTTTCATTTTTCGAAATATGTTTCTTTTTATAGGAATCACTTCACAGCGTGAGCTTGGCTTATTAGTATGTTAAGCATGCCTATGTGAAAACCCAGTAATATGATCCTAATGGATATAACAAAGACAATTTCAAAGACCACCCTTATAGACGGTCCGATGCTCTTGGACTGAGTGTTTCTGGAGTTCATCACTAGATCTGTTTTACTCTTTGAAATTTCATTCTGAATGTATTATACAGAGCTATGGGTTTAGGCAGTCCCAACTTCCATGATGTCATTGTTTGGACTGTGTTAAAGAAGTTCATTGTTCTGTTATATCTAAACAAAAAAACTTTACATTAATTTAAAAGATCCAGTGGTCACCATATGATATAAGGCTCCTACTTTAATCTTTTTTATTAGGTTATGCATGACAGGATGCAAAGCCTGATTTTAATGATAAGTCTTGGTAAATTGATTCACATGTTTTCAATTCATACCAGGTGGAATCCATAGTTTTTACAGGAGAGGAAGGCTTCTTGGGCTTTCAAGCCCTTTTCACACAGACATTCCGGAAAATACATGGGAAAGGCATCCTGGATTTTTCTGGGTTCCTTAGATTTTTTGTTCATTCACACTGCCAGCCATGATTAGCCGGCATCTGATGGTGCCGGAAAGACACGTGACCTGTTGAAAGTCCCACCCTCTCTTCTACGCAGCGTCTGAATATTGCATATTATTTATTATTTCTCTCTCCAGAAACCACTTGCGTGCATTTTTGTTTATGATAAGATTATAAAGGAGCACATGACGCGCCTTTCTAATGCTGGTGAATGATCTCAGCTTCTGAGTGGATATTTGACGAGCTCCCTGATCTCTGCTTTAATACAGTTTTCAGACATTTCTCATCCTGATTGTTTATATGCATTTAAAACCCGCATTTTGAGGAGCTGAACGATATAGCTTGTTGGGATGACGTGCGGGCATATTTTTTTTTATTATAGCTCAAATGAGCACGTGACACGATATTCTTTTATGCTGCTGAATGATCTCCGTTTCAACGCAGTAAGTAACGAGCTAACTTACCTGATATCTACTTCAGTCCAGTTTGCTGACATTTCTCGTCGTGAATGGTGTAAATCCCTCATTTTAAAGAGTTGAACCAACTTCGTGTTACCATGACACGCGCGTCCTCACTACGGCACGTGCGTCATTGTTTATGCGTTTCATTTATCATTTCCTGATAACTGCTTCAATCTAGTTTGCGACATTTCTCGTGGTGAATGTTTATATGCATGTTATCTCTCGTTTTAAGGAGCTGAACCATAACTTTTGTTGTGATGACGCACGTGTCCTCACTACGACACGCCCATTACGGCATAGTTTCGGCTTCTGGTTCACACAGAGGGTTTTCCGTGTATCTGACTAGGTCCTCTTTCCGGCAACGATTCCAGAAGATTAACGGGACGAGTTTGTGTTCACACAGAACAGGTTAAAGGGATAGTTCACCCAAAAATGAAAATTCTGTCATCATTTACTCACTCTTATGTTGTTACAAACCTGTATAAATTCCTTTGTTCTGATGAACACAAAGGAAGATATTTAGAGAAATGTTTGTAACCAAACCGTTCAAACGGTCAAACCCCATTTACTTCCATAGTAATATTTTTCCCTACTATGGAAGTGAATGGGGTCCACCAAAGGTTTGGTTACAAACATTCCTCAAAATATCTTCCTTCGTTTTAGTCAGAACAAAGAAATTTATATGGGTTTGTAACAACATAAGAGTGAGTAAATGTTGACAGAATTTTCATTTTTGGGTGAACTATCCCTTTAATATCGGTTAATTCATTGGAAAAAAATAGCTCCGCTTTATCATAAGGTTGTTCATGGGATGTTGTCATTGGCAGGTACATTCCTCAGCTTCATTGTTTTAAGGATGTTTGCAAACACTTTACTGTCACTGGGCGTAAAGGAAGTAGACTCTTTTGAAACAGACAGTCAACTTTTAGCATTGCCATTACTTCTAAGCTTTGTGGTTCTGTGTAATGTAATTCCATGTTCTTCGATTTTTACACAAATTGTCATGGTGACTTTGTAAGTGAAGTGTTTTGAAGAAATTATCAATGTTTTATTTAGTTTATAGAAGTTTAACAAGTTTAGCATTTAAACAAATATATTGATGTTTTAGGCTAATTAAAAAGTACAAACTTATTATTATTATTATTATTATTATTTTTTTTTAGTATTTAGTTGTTAGCAGCTTGGATAAAATGTTTTCCTTTTGAGTGGTCAAACAACATTTTCCTTAATTTTTCTGTATACAGTAAAAATTCCTTATTGCACTTAAATTTTTAAGTTATCTCAACTTGAATTTACAATTAATTTCAACTTTCTTGACAGGTGAGGAGCTGCTATAATAAAAATTAAGTTGAACTAACTTTATTTTGTAGAATTTTGCAACTCCTCACTAGTCAAGAAAGTTTAAATGATGTTCAATAAACTTAAAAATTATGCAACATGGAATTTTTATTACAGTGTAGGTAAGCTGTAATCCATAGTTTTTTTGATAAAGAGCACCTATTTTCCAATTCACGATTTTATACATCACTTGGTGTGTAAGTGTGTATTAGTACATGTTACCGATATGCAAAAGGTACAAATCCCAAAGTAAACGATGACGCGAATTATCGCCTCCAACGTAAATCTCTTTTCTTGGACTACAACAAACACACGGATTGTAGGCAACAGTTTACTTCCTTGGCTTGTTGATGTGGACATGACGGTCATTATTTTAATTCCTCCCTGTTTCTGAGTTACAGACTGAAAGTAGTTTATGTTTTCAGATTTAAAGTATTTAAAACTGACTATTTAAACCAAGACTCAAACACAAGTTTTGAGCAGTGTAGCGCTTGTTGTTTCTCGTTTCTACGATCACAAATGCAGACGTGTTTTTATGTTTTAGTATCCTTACAGTACCTTACTAATCTGTTACGTTCTGCTCAAGCAGTGCTGGTAAAGTTGATCGATCAGCAAGGTCATCTGTATTTTCTGGATCAGATTAGTCTCATATTGATAATGCAGTAAAGACATTAGTAACTCTCAGTATTGCATTGGGAGCTAATCTTACAAATACGGTAAGGAGCGTAATCACAACGTACTGGTTAGCTGGCCAATCGGAAGACACTGAGCTTTTTAGAACGATGAGATTTGATTGTAAAATCAACGTGTTTCAGGGAGGCAGGGCATAAAGGAGCAACAATAATAGAGTTTTTTAACCATAAACCATGTGAGCACATTGCATTACACAAACCAAATACACAAAGTTACATTGTTTTTAGCAATGTAATAGGGGCATAAAAAGTACATAAAATAAGGGTACTCTGATTCAGAGCATAATGATAATTTGAACTGTCAGGTACAATTTTGCCGGAAATTAGTGTGACCTCATTCGACTTCCGCTCACATAAAATCACATAAGTAACTTGCAATTTAGTGTTTTAAACATAGTATGCAATAAAGAAGCAAACGTGAAGGATTGCAAGAATAAACATTGTATAAATCTACTTTATATTGTTTTTATTCCTATTTGTCTATTGTGTTGCCAATGTTTTATTTATCTGCATTTGCTTTGTTAAAGGATTCATTCTTATAGGATGAAAAAGAAAACATCAATAATCATGAATGACTGGATGGTAGACATATAAACACTTGAACTGACCATTCAGCGACTAACCAAAGAGAAAATGGGAGGTCATTGTGTTTGTTAAGTGGCATGAGGGAGGGTTGAGACTAATCCTATTACATGTGGGTGTTTTGGAGGACGAGTCTGGGGTCTGTAGACCTTCTGTGTCAACTGAAACAGCATGCTGCACTGTGCCACTCAGCTTTTATGCACTTAAATGAAGAAAGAACTAAACACATGGGAAAAGGTAAGATGAGGATTAACATGATAAACAGTTTTAAGGACAATGAAGTTTTGGTTTCTTTAAAAAAATATGTTCAGACAATTGTAGGCTAACTGTTATAAATATATTTGTGAGTCAAATAAGTGTGCTTCATTCCTGTTTAAAGATAAAGCTTGAATGTGTTGTGTGTTACAGTATATACAGTAAAAAGTTGACACTTTTGCATGCTTAGTTGTTGATAAGTGATGTTTTAGCCTTCTGTACTATAAATCATAAGTGATTTTTAGTATTAGTTGTCTTTTTACTCTTATTTTGGTTTGATTCAGACGACAGAAAGACTTGATAGTTGGTAATAAATACCCTGTACAATAGTCTCTATTCCTGTGCCGTGTAATCTACTCAAAGTTTATATCTATAATCTGTTTTCCTTGTAATGGATATTGATTCACTGATGCATTATAAAATGTAAATGACTTTTAAATGCTCATATTATCTCACATATCAAGAAATTTGATCGTAAGCAGATCTCATATGGGATTGCTAGTAGCTCACAGAGGCCAACATCTCATGTTATTTTGAGAAAAACCCCAAACTAGCAATTTCACTGTGGTCTTGCCTATACAGTGTATATTTATATATATCAGAAATGTGGTTTGAAAGACTTCTAGCTACACTGACACGCCATCTGCTTGGCAGTTTTAAAATTTGTTGGCAGGTTGCATTCCATAAGGTGTAAAAGAATTGAAGGCATATTTGTTTTTCTTTTTTTTTGTGAGTAACGGTGCATCTAATAATCTGAAATGTATTTATTTTACCCCAACTGGTGTCAATGTCTGTATAAGGCTCTTATTACTGAAATCTTTTCCACTTCATGAAATTTGTCAGTCAAACAAATCTGCGGGTACAGTATATACTATAGGCTTTCTTTGTTGCATTAGTTATGCCAATTTCTTTTCCTGTTGTTACTGCGGTTGAAAACTAAATGAGGCACGGTTGCACGGCTTTAACGCGGTGCACGTAAAGAAAGTTCATGCCGACTTATTTTATAACAGCATTTCTATTTATTTTCTTTTTGATTAGGTGAACGTCTGTGGCGCCTGTGAGTCAGGACAGAACTCAACTCCCAACGATTCACTATTTTCCACTTTATTTCCACTTTATGTATTGGAAATCAGATTTGGCACACACCAGGAGGAGCAGCTAATGGCACACATTCTCTTGTTACCAGTCAAAGAATAAGTGTGCCTTACTCCCTCAGCCTCCCGTTTTCTTTTGTTACTACGAATGACATCATGGACCGCCGTGGTCGAAGTGTCCCGCTGATGGATTACAGCGCTCTGTATGTAATGTCTGTAACAAGCCCTGTCATAGAGATGAATGTAAACCCATTTTAATGTGTCTGATGGCATCTACCGCTGTTTTTTTTTGGAGAAAACCTTGACTCAACATGCAGGGGAGGCCCGGGCAGGCCCATCATCAGGAGCTAGGATGCCTATCACCCAAGAAAACGCCTTGAGCCATCTCCCCCTTCTGGAGAACTGGCAAGAGAAAGATCGTAACGAAACGGAGGAGTGTCAAAAGAGCACACAGAATGGGTCTCTGTGCCAGGCTGCCATCAACAAGCTCGTGGAATACATCCAGCTAAACTTTGCCGAGGTCGAAGGCCCGCTGATAGGTGGTGGCCCGTTCAAAGAAGAAATTGATTTTGAGGTAAAGGCGATCTGTCTGCACAAGGGTGACGGAGATGGATCTGAGTTTGGGCTCAGCTTTGGAAATATTCCGATATTTGGAGACCCTGAGGGAAAGAAAAAAGGGATCCGGAGGAGGCGCAGGAAGAGCGATAAGGGTCCTGTTTTGGATGTTGGGTGTATTTGGGTGACCGAAGTGAAAAAGAACAGCCCAGCAGCCCGATGTGGAGATATTAAACTGCGAGATGAACTGCTGTCACTGAACGGTCAGCTGATGGTTGGAGTTGATGTCACCGGAGCCAGGTAGGACATCTGGATTTATTCACATTCACTGTTGTTTATTCAGGCCTATGAGAAATCACTGCCTGCCTGCAGAATTATAGTCCATCTCTCACCCCACCCTGTATGTTCATTTATTTCATTTTTTTGGATAGTTTGATACTATGATACCACCAACTTTCAATAAGTGTAGTACTCGCTGGACCATTTAAAATTTTTTATGATCACAGTATTTTGAAATTCCATTCTGCAGTTGATTTTTTTACTAAAATCAGATTTTATCTGGGTTTGGCTGTTTGTCATGTGATGTCATTTAAAAAGCTATGACAGTAAATTAAATATTGAAGGTGGATGTAAGGGGAAAAATACATTTACCAATGATGTCAGTGATGTCACAGTTAGGGGAAAGGGTGTATTTTTTGTTTGAAAGTTAAGAAGGCACAATACAAAGCCAAGAAAAATGCGGGGGGAGTAGATATCTTAAAAATAGTGAATACAAACTATGAGTTTAAGTACACCACAAGTTAAATGACAGACATTTGTATAGTAAAGGATTCTAGCTGTTTCTAATTTCCTACGGTTCAACCTTTCAATAAAGTAAGACTCATTTGCCTAATCATATTCAAATGTTGTTTTTACATCAATGACTGTATTGAAAGTACATGAAATCCTTTGGTTATGTTTTGCTCTTCATCTGACTGGGTGGCAGCTGTTTGTTTGGGTATCAGGTCGAGTCACAGCTGGCCAGAGAGAACAGGATCTCCTGTGTGCATCTGTTTGTTAAAGCTGCTTCACAGCTAGTGTTCCCCCATGTCTATGTACAGCATCTCAGCATGCATCCCATGGCTGGCTGGTTTACCCTAGAGCTTGGGATTTGGACTAGGGCCAGTGAATTTTTCCTTGTTTGCTTCCCTACTGTACATCGACAGCTCTGGGAGATGGATGTTTGTGTTAGTGTGGCAGGAAACCTTGCGTCTCTGTGTTTGGCCTCCATCTGGACTGTCACTCTCAGCTGTCACTCGCCTGAGACTGCCAAATGTTTGTGTCTAACTAAAACAAAGCATGGACCTACACGGCGAAGTTCAATTTTCACACGTTCAGCACTGCCAAGCTGAAATGCCATGCTTTTATTGCTAAACGTGCTATATTATGAGTACTTTTCTGTCATGTCTTGCCAATGATATATTTTTTAACCATTTTTAAGTGTAGTCTAACTTTTCTTTAAGTGTATGTCTATAAAACCATTAGATCGTAGTCCTTAAAGACGTTAATCAAATTTGATTGCTGCTCGCATTACAACAGGTATCATATTTGAGGACATTTAATAAGTGAGGTAACAGTAGGGTGACCAGATGTCCCGTTTTTTGGTGTTTTGTTCTCCAAACCCATAACAATACAAACACGAAAACATTTTAAAAGGCTTTGTCCCTGTTTTTATATCATAGTCAATGTACTAAGATTGTAATGCAATGTAAAAATATTAAAATTTTATTTTGACCAAAATTTAAAAAAATCTGGTCACCTTATAACAGATATATTTACAAAGCACCATTTCACAAAAATCATTCAAAGCACTTTTACATATAATTTACATATTTCACACCTAGAGTATGTAAATCACAGCGGTTTGTCTCAATTCTAAGGCTGCGACCCCGGAAAACTTTATTTCAAGACTGACTGCATTACAGCAGCGTGACTGAAGGCTAGTATGGCTGTCCCAATTCGAAAGCTGTTTAAAATGCGTCCTTTCTTCAAATGAATAGATCCTTTACAATCCCAAAGATTAATTGCGTGCCTGTAATGGCTGGATATATGGGCCTAATATTTTAAAAGAAACATTTAAAACCTTTGTTAAAAGTAAACACGTTTGCATGCAAACAATTTATCTGTCTGTAATCGTATTGATGGCTTAATCATGTTCAGAACAATTGTGCTTAACTCTTTCACCGCCAGCGTTTTAAAAAAAAGTTGCCAGCCAGCGCCAGCGTTTTTCATGATTTTCACCAAAGTTTAATGCGTTCCAGAAAATGTTCTTCTTTAAATATATAAACATACAATATACCAAATGAAAGAACAGACCCTCTGCTTTCAAACAAAAAAAAAAACCGTTTCATCCTACCTTTAGTGGTTCTTTTGCAATCAGCTTTTGAATATGGGTAGGTTTTTGCAAAAACACCATATTTTGTGCAAAAAGCAGAGATAATTCCATTTTTGTGACAGACTTTTCATAAAGATCCCATTCAGAGCGATCTTTAAAACAGACACGGACATGCAGCAGCTTGCCATAGGGCAATACTTCCGGTTTTAAAAAGTTGCGGAAGGGCGCCACCTGGTAGAGAATAGCGGTATTGCGGAAAGATGGAAAATCTCGTCATTGGCGGGGAAGCGTTTTCTCTTAATTGACGAGATATCTCGTCAATGGCGGGGAAAGAGTTAAGTGCATGTCTTATATTTACATACCACACCAGCAAGGCAAATGTGTTTTCTTTGCCTTTATCTAAAAACTTTGTCCAACTCAACTTTGACTTTGTACATTTATCCAGAGTTAAAGCATGTTGTGCCCTGTGCGCTGCGTTGCGAAGTCCTCTGCTTTCAGATTTGGGCAACTTTTGAATTGTTTCCCCAAGCTAATAATTTTCTGCAGGTTAAATTTCGAAGGATTTTGTTGCTAAGTTTTTTATTTGGATTCTAAATAGTCTTTAACAAGTTCTGATTGTGTAGTTTGTTTAGTGTTTTGTGATTCGACAGCAGCTTAGCTTAGCAGAGCCGTTTGAACCAAAGCTGGCGACTGACATATTTCTGTGGCGGAGTTTAGTTAAAAAAATCTCTTATTGATGTCATTCAACCGGGAATTAAAGGGCTGTAGTCCAAACCATTCGTTCGCTGTAGGCTTTAAAAGGGGACTTCTGTTAAAGAAAATTTATTGAGAGTGAGGAGTCATGTGCCGATTTGGGCGGGTTCTGGGCCGGTCGGCCGTGACGGTAGGAGACGCTATCGGTTGCTAGTGGCAACTTCACAGAGGCGCGACTTCCAGAGCTCTTTAATTTATTATTTCGGCCAGACAGAGACGATCTATAAATACGATAAAGAAAAGGTATAAAGCAATGCAAAAAGATGTGGCAAAAGAAAGGGGCCTTACAGGAACAAGCTCACAAACAGCGTTGTACTGGCAAAGGTAACTTAAGTTTCTTTACATGCGTTTAGTGTATTGTAAATTACATTGCATTTAGCAGACACTTCTTGACCAAAATGACAAAGTAATTAACGTTAAAGAACGTGACCTTTAATTAGATTGCAATGTTTAGGGTAAATTGTATTATCGTAACCTGCAATCAGATTGCCCGATCGGATTGACAAAATTTTGTGCATGTAAACATAGCTAGTGTGTATTTTGCAGAGAAAATGTCCTTGTCACTGTTTTAGTATTACAATTTATGCTTTGTATTAATATTTTTCTGCAATTCTGTGTATGTTGCATTTTACTTTTGTATATTTCTGGTTGGTTAATTTGACAAACCCCAAAGTAAACGTTGACGTGAGTTATCGTCTCAAATGTAAATCTCTTTTCTTGGACTACAACAAACACCTGGATTGTAGGCAACAGTTTACTTCCTGGGATTGGTGATGTAGACAAAACCGACATTATCAAAATTCCTCCTGCTTGGACTCACAGCCTGTAACCTCCTGTTATCATTGCATTGCATCTTTCAAACATGGTAAGGAGCGTCACATTTCCTGCTGACGTGAGAGGTATTCAGGCCAATCACAACGTACAGATTAGCTGGCCAATCAGGGACACAGAGCTTTCAAATTTGTGCGTTTCAGGAAGAGAGGGAAATCTACAAAGATGTACGGTTGAAAATAATGTGTTTTTTAATCACAAACCACGCAAACACATTCAGGGCCCTATAATTTCTGTGTTCACGGAATCGCGGACGGAATCGCGGAATTGGCAAATTAATACGGAATCTAGCTTTAACGCGGAATTTCGTGGAATTGTACATATTTTGAATAAAATTATGTTTTTGTGTGGGAGATGAACGTATGTCTGGGGGAAATGCAGACCGGGGGAAGTAAATCTGGGCGACACACCCCCTCCCGTCGTTTCAGACCCCCCACAAAACACTGAAACCATGTTGAAGCGGCTCTCCACGACTCTGCTTTCGTCAGCGAAAAAATTACGAAATTCGACGCTAAGCACTTAGTTCCGAGCAGTTCTCACATGACTTTTATTTGACCGGAGAACTGTTGTTTGTGTGTGTGTGTGTGTGTGTGTGTGTGTGTGTGTGTGTGTGTGTGTGTGTGTGTGTGTGTGTGTGTGTGTGTGTGTGCGTGCGTGCGTGCGTGCGTGCTTGTGTAAATGCCTGTTTTACAGTCATTAAGTAATCGTGTTATCCAGTTTTTCCCCAAATTATTTACATTTTAATCATTGACATTAAAGGCACACTCTTTTATGACAAAAATAACAGTAAAGGGTAAAAAAAACATAATTGCCAAAAATTAAAACTGATAAAACGGAATTTTCAAAAATTAAAACGGAGAAAACGGAATTTGGGAAAAAATAAAACGGAATTTGGGAAAAAATAAAACGGATTTTATAGGGCCCTACACATTGTATTATAGCAAATACACAAAATAATGTTCTATAGTGTGGTAACCATTTTATACAAGGTATTTAAAGTTAGTGCTGTCGTGCCTAACATTGCATGATATAGCACAGCCTTACGTACCTTATTTCTTGAGCTCAAATGCAAAAACTGCTAAACAACACCTCTGTCAAAAATCAGATAATGATAATAATCAAATGTTTTGCCACATATTATAGGTTCATCAGATACTTTTGCTTCAAATCTACCTAATCCTGGCCTTTAAGCCATTCAGCAATACTGGTTTGTTGGCAAAATCCATTAAGGGTCTGATAGAAAATTGTAAAATGTAAATTAGAGGGTTTTGCATCGGTGCTCTCCATATACCCAGTACAAAGACTACTCAAAATGTTGTGGTTTGTAGAAGTTTAATCCGTCCCTGTAACTTGAGATCTATAATTAGGTGTTGTATTGTGTAACTGATAAATGATAGGAAGTTTCACAGCATTCACACAGAATCTGCTTTGGGACAACTGTCTCCAGTATGAATAGATGGCAGGATACAGAAGGGGAGGAGGTTCCTGGGAGTGGCACGTGGTTTTAACCAGAAACTCATGTTGTCTTTACAGACATATCATTTTCCTAAGCTAAAGATAAGCACATCTCTGCAGGAACATATCTATGTTTCTGTCTGTTATTCAGATATGAGAGCTCAGTCCATTTCTTTATATAAGCTGCGAAACCTTTGTGTGAACCGCTTAACAATCGTATCTGTCCGTTATAATTTGGGCTCAGTGTAACTTAACAGCTGTTTACGGATGAAGAACTGTCAGGAAGGAAATGTTCTGCTGAAGTTGCCGTGGATGGGATTACTTACTCAAGTCCCACTTTTTGCAAATATCCACTCAGGGTCTTTTAAGCTTAACTCGATCCCTGCTAACACAGCCGACTGAGAGTTTGAAGCTTAAAGTTGGAGAGCAAATGGGTGAGATTAGTATCCGTTTAAAACAGGCCCATTGATTTTTGGAAATGCTGTCGCAGCATCTTTCAACAAAGGAACATTCAAGAAGAATTTCAAAGCAAAAGCACTTACTTCATAAAATATTTCAGGTGGCAAAAAAACAGCATGCATAGTCACCAGCATATGTTGTGTTTTGGTATCTTGGTTTGCTTGTCCTCATCAAGCTTCTTAAAGGGCACCTATGGTCCAATTCACATTTTTACATTTCCTTTGGTGTGTAAATGTGTATTAGTACAGGTTAACGATATGCAAAAGGTACAAACCCCAAAGTACTTTTTACTGTTGTCTTGATTTCTCTCTCTGGAAAGAAGGCCTCTCTGTATTAAAGGAGGACACAGTTTGTGTCTGCTGTGAGTGTGCTGAGAGCTGGAGAGATGAGGGTTGGACTCTTTTCAAAAAGCAATGGACTGAAGCCTTCAAACAAAAAGAAAGACACACGATGGAAACTTTATTTTTCATCAAGTGCTTTTCATGTTTTAATGATTTCGGTGCAAAACCTCTGGGCCCGAACGAAGCTCACCACAAGAAACCTCCCCAGCGTAATGCATCTTCAAGTAATTTTGGTCCCACTGTATTTTTTTATCAGCCTGGCCTAGCATCTGTCTGTGGGGAGCATGGAAAATAGCTCAGTGGCACTGCTCCAAACAGCCAATGCAAAGTGCTCACCATGCGGTCAATGAGAAAGTATCTGAGACAAGATTAAAGCTATCGTCTACGATTTCAAAGATTGTTCATTATTAATAACCTCGTTTATATGCTGGTTATGGTTCTACAGTAACATCCTAACAATATAAAGAGAAAAAAGAATTTAAAAAATCCATTCAGTCTATTGGGTGTATGGTAGCAGATAAGTTGACCAATGTAAACTGTCCGGCCGGACAGCTTACATTGGTTAACTGCTCTCATCCAATCCCTGCTACATTTGAAAATCCACCTCGTGCTCGCGTCTCCACCCCATCGCACACCACCCCGCCCCTCTCCTGCCTGCGACATGAAATTTGTGTCAGTGTATGGTAGCTAGCGAAGCAGCAACATAGATTAGATAGATTAGATTCAACTTTATTGTCACTGCACATGTAGGTACAAGGCAACGAAATGCAGTTAGCATCTAACCAGAAGTGCAATAAGCAGTAAGTACAGAATAAAGGTCTATAATATGTAAGTCTCTTACTGTGGGTGATGCGGAGTCGTAACTCATCCATTTTGTTCACCAGTGACCGCACATTAGCGAGGAAAATGCTGGGTAAAGAGAGCCGGAGCGGTGTTAGCTTTAGCTTGGCTCTTAGACCTCCGCGCTTCCCCCGCCTTTGTTTACGATCTCGACGCCGCCTGCGAGCACTTCCGCCCGGCCGGGTAGAGTGCGAAGCCTCGGTTGTTCTAGCGTTCTAGAGTCGAAGATTGGTGATAAAACTGCTGGTAAAGTCCTCACCGATACCCAAAAGCTCCTGTCGGGTGTATGATGTTAAAGCAAAGCTGTTCAGTACGAACAGACCCGAGATGAGCAGGAATAATACTGCAAAATTGCAAAAACTGGAGAGACGCTCCGCCATTGACTGTTGGAGGAAGCTTCTGGGAGATTTGGGGCTGAAAACCGACGCCGACACGGCAGACTTTTGTTGAACAGGTACGCATTTATTTATACTTTGTATTGTGTGAGTCTGACAACATGCTGTCGGTCGGCATCGGAATGTTAGCCGTTTAGCATCGCGTATCACGGGTCAAAATAATTATATTTATAAAGTCATTTCTTGAAGCTCAGGAGGGGAAACGTATGCCAAACGTTGTTGTGAAAGTAAATAACGTCAATTACAATCATAATTGTAATTGTACATTCCTTCAAGGCTTTATGTGTTTACTGCTCGGTAAATCTCTGCTCTGATGTTTACTACCAGTGATCACAGCTTGAATGAGTGACTTTGTTCAGGTGGTTCCCCGGGGGGAGGGATCAGGTAGCACAGAGGGGCGGGATGAGTTTTTTAAAACTTACTAACCGTCTCAGGCTTTCTCTACCGATTTTCAACATCGTACACTACAGCTTTAAGAATGACTTTACTTTAAAAATGAAGACTTGGATACTTAATAGGTTATAATTGCCTTCTCTTACTAGAAACCGTATATATTTTTATTACTTAAAAAACCCTCAACATATAATACTCATTTAAACATACACTCTTAACTATAGAGCAGGGGTCTCCAACCTTTTTTCATTGGAGAGCTACTTTCTAAAAAATAAAAGTGGTCGAGAGCTACTTGTGTCACGTAATACCTAAATTAGTGAACTAATGGACAACGATCTATTAACTCACTGTGATTTGAACTCTTTCCCCTACAGCATTTTTTTTTAAAGTTGCCAGTCAGTGCCAGCATTTTTTTTTCACAAAATTTTAATACCTTCCAGAAAATGCATTTCTTTAAACATAAACATACGATACATCAAGCACAGATCCTTTTAAACAACAACAACAAAAAAACTTTAATGTTGTCTTTATTTATACTTTTTATCACCTCTTAGATATGGGTATTCTTCCAAAAATGCCACATTTTGAATAAAAAAAAATCATTTATTACATTTAGAAAGATGATCCAAACATTCACAGAGAATTTACTGCTTTTGGATTCATAATAGGGATGTGCATGTATGGCATTTTTTCATTTCGATTAATCCATAGGTCTGAAAAACGAGTAGCCCACTCGATTAACTGAGGAAATGAAAAGGGCGTCATTGTGAAAATGAAATTTTTTATTAAAAATACTCAAATAAAATGTAATTTGAAGAAACTATGACAGAAAAATGAACACATATTAGATTATTAATGAAATAGATGTTTTTTAAGAGAAACCTCTAACAGGAAAAGCTGCGTGGTGAAGTGAAACTAAAGGGTTAATAAACCCAAACTGATGCGCTTTATATGACGCACTTTACATAATATTAAGCCTTGATACAACATAAATGTATTATACAACGTGCATCTGCATAAAATGTAAGACTTAAACTAAGTTTTGTACTGGAGAGAAAGTTTAACTCCTGTCTGGACGCGCATTATCAGCATGCTTTAAAACACGTCCAGTCAAAGCACAAGCTTCATAATATTAAACAGCTTTAAGTCTTTTGCTATCATTTTAGCGATTAAGGTTACCTGTGTCATGTCGTTCTCTCACCTGTTCTCAGTCAAGATGTAATGCTCGTATGGCTCTCTGGTATTTCTTGACATTTGATGTTTAAACATGTAATATGAGATGATAACCCATTGAACTTGTGACAACGACTGTATTTTCGTTTTACCAAAGTGAATCCGAAAATCACGGCATCCTTTTTAAACATAGTGCCTCGACTCGAGGTGTGTTCAGCTTCAAAGCGTCGCGCGTATCGGCCGGTTGCCGAGGTGCCGATGCGCAAAGTTTTCTGTTTGTTTTTGAATCATACATGTTAAATTACGAATGTCATATGATACGCTGGTCTACAACGCGACGTCAAAAACGCACAAAGTTTTTAGTACCACATGCGCTTAACACTAACCAGACATCCAAATGCGCCATAACCACAGAAAATAAATAAACCCACCAGCGAGCTACTTGCAATTAAGACACGAGCTACCAGTAGCTCGCGAGCGACGTGTTGGAGACCCCTGCTATAGAGGTTGTTCACGTATGCCATAAAAGAACCATTTCTTTCTTACCTTTTCATAATCTAAAGAACCGTTCTTCATCACAAAGAACCTTTTTTAAAACAGAAAGGTTCTTCAGATTTTTGGTTCTTTATGGAACCATACAGCCAAAAATGGTTCCTCTAGTCTAAGGCATCGTGAAGCACCTTTTTTTTTAAAGAGGACATTTCACAAGGCTTTTTAAAGATGTGAAATAAATATTTGGTGTCCCCAGAGTACATATGTGAAGTTTTAGCTCAAAATACCATATGGATAATTTATTATAGGATGTTAACATTGCCACTTTGTAGGTGTTTTGGGTGTGTCCTTTTAAATGCAAATGAGCTGATCTCTGCACTAGGGCTGCAGCTATCGATTCTTTTTGTAATCGATTAATCTAGCACTTAATCGATCGATTAATCGATTAATCTGATAATTTGTGTGTGTGTTTGTGTGTGTGTGTGTGTGTGTACCTGGTAATTATCACGTTGTGGGGACCAATTGTCCCCACAAAGATAGGAATACCAGTGTTTTTGTGACCTTGTGGGGACATTTTGATGTCCCCATGAGGAAACAAGCTTATAAATCAAACAAGATGATGTTTATTGAAAATCTAAGGTACAAGAAAGGTTTTTGTGATGGTTGGGGTTAGGGAATGGGGCAGGTAAGGGGAATAGAATATACAGTTTGTATGGTATAAAATGCATTACGTCTATGGAATGTCCCCACAAAACATGGAAACCAGAATGTGTGTGTGTGTGTGTGTGTGTGTGTGTGTGTGTGTGTGTGTGTGTGTGTGGGTGGGTGTTTAAACAACCAAAACAAAAACTGCACTAAATGGCAGTGCCGTGGTTGGATAGTTCAGATTATGGGGCGGTATTATCCCCTTCTGACATCACAGGGGAGGCGAATTTCAGTGACTTATTTTTCACATGCTTGCAGAGAATGGTTTACCAAACTAAGTTACTGGGTTGATCTTTTTCACATTTTATAGGTTGATAGAAGCAATGGGGAACCAATTATAGGATTTAAACATGGAAAAAGTCAGATTTTCATGATATGTCCCTTTTAAGAATGTGGAGGTAGATGACATATTGGTTCCACTTAAAGGTAAACTTTTACAGCTGACATACAAAATACTATTGATACAGAAACACGTCACCTGAGATATAAACAACTGGATTTCAAAACAAAGTCAAAACTATGACATCTCTATGTTTATTTCACTTTAAAGAGTTAATCTGTGACACTGCCTGGGGAATCTATTTCTAATATCAGTCTGATCTTTTGTTATATGCTACAGACAGAACCGACTGGCACTTACTAATTAGCCATACAAATTAATTTGTATTTTTCCTGATTTTAGGACAGAGAAGCCACAAATATCTGGTAGCTTGGCAGAAAGGTGAAAAGGCAAGACTAAAGAAATATAAACTATTCGTTTTATGCTACAACTGTTTTCACAGTCTGTGTCAAAGTGATTAAGCATATTTTACCATCCATATGTCTACTTAAAACCACAATGAAGCATTCGAAATTGAAGAATATGAGAGATTCTCGTAATGCACACTGTATAATGCAAAGTCTGTCTACTTTCTGACGAAGTTCAAAGCCTCCTGTGAGTTTGCACTTTATGTTCGGATTTGAATCTTTTTTCCTAGTTTGCTTTGAACTGACTTGCTCGTCCGTCTCAGAGCCCTACATTTGCGAGCCAGCTTTCTGCGGTTGGTTAACTTGCCACTTGATGAATGAACGAAAGTCTGCCATCTTTCCTTGTATTAACTATGTCTGAGTTTGCACTTTTTCTCACGAGTGAAAGAAGACTTCGGCTCTTTATTCTTAAACACTACTGGTGTGATGTTCCCACTTTAATGGAAAGAAGCGCCTTGAATTAGGGAATGCGGTCTTGTCAAAACATACAAGACTCAATGATTGAAAATAGCTCATGAGCAGAAATATTTTGTTTTCTTTTGTGATTTCAAGGTTATGAGAGTGAATCAAATTCGCGGTGGAGCGATTTTAAATGCCAAGGCTAAGAATTTCATCATTTGGCTGAATCAAGTGACTGTTCATTATTTATTATATAAACTCACAGAATGTCAGGAGATAAATGTATAAAATTAATGCTTTTACTGTTTGCATAGTCTTAATATCTAAATGAACAATGAATATTCATTGAAAAGTTTTATGCTTTTAAGACATGGTGTTGCATAGAATTTACACAACACTGAATCTAATGGCACCCACAGATTTCTGTAATCACAGATGGGGCAGAGGATTATTTCTCTGCAATCTGGATAATCAGGTTATACTGTCTGGTAGTAAGACTAGTACCCCACAAATTACAATCCACCATGTCTAGATGATCATTCCAAGAGATTCACAGATCTAGACTATTATTTTTAAATAATGCCCATTGGGATGTTTTTGTGAAAAAAGTGACATGGTAATTTTTAGAGAATTTCTATTTGCATGTTTTATTTAGGGTCACAGGACTTCAAGTTCTTTTTTTCCATTGATTTCAAAAGCCTTTCTGGTTAGCTACATCAGTGGTTCTCAAACTTTTTCAGCGTGCAGCCCCCCTTGTGTACGGTGCATTTTTTTGGGCCATCCCAAATAAAATTTATGACAAAAATACCTCTAAACTAACATTTTAATTAAACAAAACATAAATTTATACAGTTGTAATTAGGTTTAAATACACAGAATTCATGATAGACGCCATCTTGCGGCCCCCAGTTGAGAACCAGTGAGCTACATCTCTATTTTATTGACTGACTTTGTTACTACTATTGCTACTACGGCATTGACCGCTAGAGGGCAGTAGTACAAAACTTTACAGATTAGTTTGTCATTCAAAATTTGCATATCACAAACAATTATCAACATGAAAATAGCAACATTAAATGCAGCTTTACTATGTAAAAAATTCCTGGTAGATGTATTTCATTATTGCAATTAAAAATTCTCTTTCTATCTTGGAAGGAAATGATAACAAAAACCATTATTTTTTATTTTTTTATAAATTTGGCACTAACAGACCAAACAGATACCACACTTCTTTTTGCATAAGTTTTAATTAAGCAACTAAAGTAAAGTATGAACATAAGTATGGTCAGAATATGGTCAGCATGGTGGGGTATGCATGTCTATTTCAATGAATGTGGTTCTAGAGTGTTGTGAATGATGTAACTGTCTTTGGGACATTTTCCCAAAAATCCCTCGGAGCTATGTAAAGAATGTGTATCCAGGCCGCCGCCTGTGATGGATGTCCCGGAAACAGGCTTTTGGAGGAGTCACCCAATTGGTGCAAACTCAGGTGCAAACTGGACATCCTCTGACACAAGATGAGATTAACCTTTTTTTATTCAAAATGTACCTGTTTGTTTGAATTTTGTCATTACCTTGCTTAATATTTTTAGTTTGTATTCAGTTCAAATGTCAAAAAAACTCTTAAATCAATATGCATTTTCTTTTTAAGCAAAGATACCTACGAAAAGAAATCTAGTTTTTAGACAAAAACATAAAATGTAAGAAAGATTGTGCTTAAATTTTTTTCTTACATTTTTCTTGAATTAAGAGTTAAAAGTAAACATATTTCCATTTTTTTCTTACACCATTGGCAAATTTATGCTTGTTTTAAATAAATACTAAATAAGAAAGTAATTTTTTTGCAGTGAAGCAAGGAATTATAATGAAGCATTCTTTCCATCTGTTTAGTTGGAATGTAGTTTGGAATTTTATGATCTTTCCAGGAGGGAAGATTTTCCAAGTCTAGCTGCTAAACTGTGTGTGAAGGAATTTAACCCTCATGTGTTGTTGGGGATGTTTTCATCCACTACAGAGTTTTTTTTACTCTTAATTTGGCCGTAACTTTCTCTCTGTTTTAGCAAATTGAATGATTTTTGGTGACAAATCTTATATTTACATATATTTTAAGAAAATGCTTTGAAATTTTTTAAAAACTCAACGATATACCGTGGGCAAATTTACTACCCTTTCGTGTTGTTAGTGGATGAAAACATCCACTAAATTCAACGGGTGTAAAAATTTATCAGAATAATATTTTTTCCAAATTTTTTTTCATAAATCTGTTAATCAACCTCAGTACTGATCAAAACTACCAAATCTTCACAAAAATTCCATGATTTTAACCCTTTAATTGCCAAGTTTATAAGGTGTGTCACTGATTTGGGGAAAAAACACACACAAAATGACAGATTTTCAATATAAACAGTGATTGTAAACTGGATTTTTGTTTACCATTTTCAGAGTCTTGAAGATGTCTAAGATTGGTAAAAACATTGGCTTTGAAACATTTTTAGTTTTTGTGTAGCATCAGTTTTAATTTTTTTCTCCCTCATTTATTGTTAGTGGCTGTTTTTGCCCCATTGACTTCCATTATAACCACATTTTTTGATTGCAGAGCTATGACACCTTTTTATCATGCATTTTTGAATGTTGGATTTTTTTCCTTTTGCAAAGAGGTCAAATTTGTAATTTTTACAGTTTATCACCATGTGGCACTATTAACCCTTTCAGTAGCCCTGTGCAAAAACAAAGCTTAATTTCTGACTTGTACATTGAGTTATATGAAGTGTAACTCCATAATAAAAGCATAATATTGTGTGTGTGCGTGTGTGTGTGTGTGTGTGTGTGTGTGTGTGTGTGTGTGTGTGTGTGTGTGTGTGTGTGTGTGTGTGTGTGTGTGTGTGTACCTGGTAATTATCACGTTGTGGGGACCAATTGTCCCCACAAAGATAGGAATACCAGTGTCTTTGTGACCTTGTGGGGACATTTTGATGTCCCCATGAGGAAACAAGTTTATAAATCAAACAAAATGATGTTTCCTGAAAATGTGAAGTAGGAGAAGGGTTTTTGTGATGGTTGGGGTTAGGGAAATTTTCTGTAAAAATCTTCTCTGCATCGGATTTACATCATTTATTATGAACACAAAAACAACTTCAAATAAATTGAACAATGAAGCAAGAGTAGAGGATGGATGGAGAACTAAACAATCAAACTAACTTTTAGTGTGTATGTGTGTGTGTGTTCAGTATTTCCAGCAGGACTTGCAGCATATCACTTGGTGCTCTCTGCAAGTGTGTCCACCACAACAGATGCAAGTGCTGACATGTTTGTTCTTTGCACCAATTGCATGTTCCCCTCTTCACTCCTGAGCTGCTGGTGTCTGTGGATTTGTGTCTGGAGAGACAGCTGCAGGAGACTGAATCTCTCTGACCAGTGCAGTAGCAACTGGTGTGCGAGGGTGATGCTCTCTCCTCAATATTGCTGCAGAGATTTTCCCAGGTCTTCTAGGAAAGACTTCTCCTAAACAGCTTTTCACCTCCCTCGTGCATGAGTTGCTGTCCCTCCAGACAAACTTGCAGAGAGCACCAAGTGATATGCTGCAAGTCCTTTTGGAATGACTAAACACTTATGTGTTCATAATAATGCTGTTCATAAATCTAATGTCTAATGCAGAGAAGATTTTTACAGAATATCTTTTTTTCATGCACATACACACACACACACACGCACGCACACACACATACGCACACACACACACACACACACACACACACACACACATACGCGCGTTCTGGTTTCCATGTTTTCTGGGGACATTCCATAGACGTAATGCATTTTATTCTGTACAAACTGTATATTCTATTCCCCTTACCTGCCCCATTCCCTAACCCCAACCATCACAGGAAACTGTCTGATACCTTAGATTTTCAAGAAACATCATTCTGTTTGATTTATTAGCTTGTTTCCTCATGGGGACATCAAAATGTCCCCACAAGGTCACAAAAATACTGGTATTCCTATCTTTGTGTGGACAATTGGTCCCCCCAACGTGATAATTACCCGGCCGCACACACACACACACACACACACACACACACACACACACACACACAATATGCTTTTATTATGGAGTTATACTCCATAAAACACAATGTACAAGCCAGAAATTAAGCTTTGTTTTTGCACAGGGCTACTAAAGGGTTAATAGTGCCACATGGTGATCAACAGTAAAAATTACTAATTTGACCTCTTAGCAAAAGGAAAAAACAACAACATTCAAAAATGCATGATAAAAAGGTGTCATAGCTCTGCAATCAAAAAATGTGGTTATAATGGAAGTCAATGGGGCAAAAACAGCCAATAACAATAAATGAGGGAGAAATTTTTTTTAACTGATGCTGCACAAAAACTAAAAATGCTTCAAAGCCAATATTTTTACCAATCTTTGGCATGCCCAAGACTGTGAAAAAGGTTTAAAAAAATCCAGTTTACAATCACATTTTATATTGAAAATCGGTCATTTTGTGTGTGTTTTTTCCCCAAATCAGTGACACCACTTATAAACTTGGCAATTAAAGAGTTAAAATCATTGAATTTTTGTGAAGATTTGGTAGTTTTGATCAGTACTGAGGTTGATTAACAGATTTATGTAAAAAAATTTGGAAAAAATATTCATCCGATACATTTTTATAGCCGTTGAATTTAGTGGATGTTTTCATCCACTAACAACACGAAAGGGTAGTAAATTTGAACAATGCACAAGGGTTAAAGTAGTGGTTTAATCACCAATTAGCTTAAAGCTGAATAAAAAATGCCTCCTTCAAACATCTGCCCTTCAGTATGACTGACACTGGTCAATCACATTTACAGTATCACCGATCCAGAATAGTTCATTCATTGTAGTTTATAAATTTGAGCCATAGAGAGGTTTTAATTTTTACTTTATGTCTGAAGTAAAAACAAACAAACAAACAAACAACTAAAATGCTGCTTTTATTATTCCGTTTCAGTGAAAGATGTATCTTAATCTGCAGTACATTTTTTTAGAGATAGATGGCAATGTAGATTGAACTTTGTCCTGGGACAAGCTCTTAATAGCTCCCTGTCGACTTTATACCTATCATGTCATGTGATGTTGAGCTTTATTTATAATCATTTATACATTATAACTCAGAAATTGATGACGTCACATTTTAAGTTATAACGGAGCATCCCGATACTAAATGTAAAGGTATAATTTCTTAAGTTAAACAGCTGTGTCAGGGTCTTTTTGTTGAACTGAAAAAACTGTGGCGGAGTCTCAAAGCCTACAAACCCTCTGCGTGTGCTTCATAACAGCGTGCAGCAGATTTGGGCATATGCGTGTTTAAATCCTTAAATAGGCTGCTCTATAGATTTTGAGATAGACACCGTGGTATGTGTCAATACAGTCAGTCTGTGTCTGATGTACAGGCTGAGCGTCTTCGGCTGGGAGTTTGAAGAAGGGGCGGGACGATAACAACAATCTCATTCGCAACGGTTTCATTATATCGCGCTGGATAACGTGAGCGCCAAAACCACTCATAACTTCATGTAAATAACTCAGCGCCGTGGAAACTCTTTCCGTATTTCAGGCTGTCCCGTGGAAAACAGCAACCATGGACTTTAATCGAGCACTAAAGAGATCACATGAAAGAGGCGTTAGAAACGTGTATACGAGCACACAGTAAAGTCGCAGGGAGCTGGTGATTATCGAACTGACGGGAGCGCGCACCAGCTGACTGCTAGAATGAGAACGATGATGGGATTGAAGTGAACGCTTCAGGTAGCCTATATTTATTATTACATTTAAAACGATTTCTTTCCAGTAAAGTGGGCTAAATGTTGTATGAGCCTGAGAGATATATGCAACTTCCTGAATATTAGTATTATTTGTATTCAAAAAAGCAATATTAGTTACCAGTATTTTAACATTTTGCTGTATATCGAGTTTCAACGCTTTCTTTCTGAATACTAGATATCAGACTGTTCGAATTCTGATATTTAAGATTTGAATTTCTTCATTCTTTTCATTTGCTCTTTCTTTTTTTGACAACCACCTTAAGAGTCTCTAAGCATGCCCTCCCACCTGGGTATTTATCTTACGACTTCCCTTGACAAATAAATCTGGGTTAATCTCTGTCAGTAATATGTAACATGCACTACTGTTCCTTTATTCTTTAGATCTTTAATGGCAGAGAAACAAATGCAAGAGAAATGTAGACTAAAACTCATTTACAGGACATTGCTTTAAATGAGCTATTTAAACTGAACTGACATCATAGTTTTTTTTTTACAATATAATTGATGGTTATTATCTTCATGTAGCCTTCATGTAGGGTATAGTGGTCTCATCCAAGCACATCAAAGGGATCCTGCATGCACTGCTTTGTGAATGGAAGTGCTCTATTTCTGAAGAAGCGCTGTGTAAACAGAGAATATAAATCTACTTATCTCTGAGTCACATAAGCTTCCCAGCAGCACCTCACATACAGAGGGATACTCGTGTCCTCTCTTGGCTTTAACTGGTTGCTAAAACTCCCTTAACACAGGATTAAAATTATGAATGAACTAAAAGTTAACTTTCACATAATATTCCATGCACAAAATAGGTTGCTGCAATTCAGAATCTTAAGGCGTTAATAATATTTTCAGAAGGGTAGCTGTTTTCATGCTGCATGCCATATTTTGAAGATTAATCCAAAAACTTGCATTATTATTATTATTTTTGCAGTGGATTGAAAACTATTTCCCATGCTTTTTCAGAAATCATTGTCAAGATTTGGAGATGAACATATCCCAAAATTCCTTTAGTCCCATAAGGGAAAATAAATTTGAGAAGCCAATTGGAACAGGTTTTGTGAATCCTAGCTTAGTTTATAGCAAAGAGTCATTTATGAGTTGTTTGACAGCAGTTTCTGTCCCAACAAAACAATTTTGTTGTGCTTTCTACAATGTGCTTTTTCCCACATGTGGTAGGCTACAGATCGGATATGACCCATGAACGTGTAAGCAGGAAAAATGTGCATAGATTCCAAATATTCTCAGATCGGTTTCAGGCCTCATTCATATGTGGGAAAAAATCAGATATAAGTCGGAATTGCATTCGCAATGTAGGTGGACAGATCGTATATTATCGGATACTAGCTGCTTTTAAAGGATGATGTAAGCTGGATATGGGCATCTAGTTTGTTTCTTGTAGTTTAAATTTAATATTACATTAATGCATTTGGCATTTGCATTTGCTTTTATCCATAGCAACTTTTCAGTGCATTAAAACCGTACATTTGATCAGTATTTTTATTTTTCCCTAATTGAACCAATTGAATTTTGCACTGCTCTCCCAACTGAGCTACAGGAACAAGTGTACTGTTGTAATAAAGTTTGTTGTACAATGGTTAGTTCCAGATTGGTTAAAAGCCATGGTTTATTTAATAAATAAAGCACAGCTGTGATCTCTTTACCAAGCTACTGTTTGTATTGCAGTGCAGCAACTATAAGTGCTCATTATTTTTGTTTTATAGCAATGTTCTTCTTATATTGATTACATCTCAGCCACTTCATCTTTTAACGGAAGGATGGCATTAATGATCCTACCTAATAAAAGAAAGTGTAATCTATACCGGAACCCACCAACATACAACGATGAGCCGTTACATTATTACTATCCCCATCTTATTGCAATGAGCGCACCTGGCAACCAAACGATGGCACAGGTACAGTTTATAGAGCAATATTTACACCACCCAACAACCAGCTTTTGGTCTGTGGAATGTTTGTTGCCAGAGAAAAACCTAACGATTTATCAGATTTTAATAGAGGACAAATTGTGATGGCATGGCACCTTGGAACTTTAAAATCAGAAACAGCGCTCCTTTTGGGTTGTTCACTTGCCACTTTAGTGAGTACATACTGTATCAGAAGTGATGCACGGTCCAGCTGTCATCTGCGGACGCACTCACATTTGGCATGTTTGCCTTAATCTGGCTAAATGATCATAGCTTCAAAGTGGATAGTGATGAGCTCCATGATATCCGCTTCATACCATAACTTCATTGTTGCGATTGACACGTGCGTCCTCACTACGGCATGCCCCATTACGGCATTTTTTCTGCATCTTGTTTACACAGAGGGCTTTCCGGGAATGTTATGGGAATGTTACTAGGTCCTCTTTCCGGGAGCGATCCCAGAACATTTATGTGACGTGTTTGCGTTCATACAGAAGCCGTTCTGCCAATTCGACTAGTATATTCTGGGACCAAATTGCTGTGTGAATGAGGTTACACTGTACTTTTATTGATCCGTGCCAGACCACACTTTCGTCATTAGGCAGGGCTCAACGTAAATCATTTTTTATACAGGCCCGGTCAGTGGTTCAGGTTTTCACTTGCCCTGCCAAAATTTTCACTGTCCCCACCAAAAAAAAAAAAAAGATTTCAGGTCACATATTTAAAATAATAATTCAAAAGTCAAATATAATTCCTCATTTATTAAGACCATGGTCCTCCCACACTACCACCGAGCAACCTCCCTACGAGCTCGTCAGTGCGTGTGCACCAGTATTTTTGTGAACGCATACTTAGCAAGCATACTAAGATAACTTACATAACACTCAGAAATACAATCAATGGTTGATAAAGCTAGGGCTGGGCGATATGGAGTGAAACTTATATCTCGATATATTTTGCTATATCTCGGTGGCCGATATATATCTCGATAGCTTTGCGTGGAAAAACTATCCCCAAAAAACTACTGCAAAACAAATATGTCAAAATCCACAAGGTCTTTTTTTTTATCGAAGTGCAAAGAAGTAGTTCACATAGGAACAAAGAGCTTCTGCAACATTTAAAAAAATATAGACGGTTTCATCGGACGCACGTGATACACGTCTGGATCCGAACCTTACTTCCGGTTGAATTTAATGAATGAATTTAAGCCGTTTTAAACAGTAAAATATACATGTAAATGGGAATCATGGAAGATCTATTCGTGGTGGCCAGTGTTGATTCCGTGACGGGCGCCGCCATGTTAAATGAGATATCACATGAGGGGAGGGGGAACAAAAGCAAGGAGGCAGGGGCGAGCACAGCACACAGATAAGGCAAAATGGCGAAATCAGATTTTAATATAAACATTATATCGATATATACGATATGTCAAAATCCATTTCGAGTTTTAAAATTTATCGATATAGTTTGAATATCGAGATATCGCCCACCCCTAGATAAAGCACAGTTACCTGTTGAGAAGAAATGTGGCAAGCTCTGCATCCAGCTTAAACCCTTTAAAATCTCAAAGATTCCTCCACCTTTCAAATGCACGATCCGATATTGATCCTAGTTTTATTATGGGCACGGTCGCTTTCTATCTTTGTTTCCTTCTTTTCATTGGTTGTTCTCTTAGCTCTGGTTGTTAACTGAGGAATCAGAAGTTTGTTAGTGAATGTTCTCTTCACCATATCGCTGCATTCAATCCAACACACCTGTGAACTTCAGGCAGATGCATGTGATATTGTAACGCGCGTGAGGGGGATCTGTGGCGCGTGCAGGTACTGTGATTGACAGGCAGATTTAACACAGCCCTGCGCTGATTGGACCAGATGAACCGGCCTGCGCTGATTGGTCCAGATTGATCGGGAGCGGTGGATTTTTGCAAACCAAATAACAGGCTCTAGGTGGAGGTAGAAGCGCGGGGTTTTTTCTTAAACAGTCTAATTTATGTTGTTCTATCAGAGCATAGTGTCGGTTTCAGTGAATATGATCAAAAATATCTTACCGACCGCAGCTTTAACACTGAAGTCCATCATAATGTTAAGTTTGGGGCTTCTATTTTGAGTCGTTTTGGACGCGATGACACAGCCCTCTCACCATGCCTATCATATTGCTTAGTCGATCTGTTGCTTGTGCCGCCCAGACCTTCATGTAACCGCGCTGCGGTATTTTTTCCTACTATGGAAGTCATTAATGTTACAATTATATATTGATCTTATATTCTTCATTGACAGAATTGCCTAATTCAAATCAGGGTATACTGTAACAGAAAGGTAATGTTAACTAATCATTTTGAAGTTACCAGTATGGTAGCTATTTGGAAACCGGTTTACCCACAGACTAAAACAAACCTACACACATATGCAAATCGAATAAATGAGATCCTCTGTGTTGTGTTCTGACATCTGCGTCCGCATCTGAGAGCATTCAAATGGTTGATTGTGGTGGACTCAGTTTCCTCTCAGCAGGCTTGTTCATGAGGAGAGTGCTGACTGAGGGTAATACTTCAATGTGGAATGTCTTTACTACAGTCTCTGCAAACAAACCTGGGCACTTTTTTGGCACTATTAATTTGTTAAATAAATCGTTAAAAATAATCAGATCTTGCATTTCTTACTGCATGCAAACAAAAATATAAGACTATGATTTATAAGAATCATTTTATAGGACCCGGCACCTTGCATACGGGTTTGTAAATAAGATGAGTTGCTTGTTGTCTTCGCCTAACATTACAGACCTGGCTAGCAGTGTAGTTGCATGGAATGCATATCACAAACAAACATTTCCTTTTCTGTTGAAAAGACTACTGGTCACCAGCATATGTTTTTAGATGCTGGTTCCCACCATAAGAGTCTGGTGTCCATACCAGGTGTCTTAAAGGGATAGTTAGCCAAAAATGAAAATTACCCTATGATTTACTTACACTCAAGCCATCCTCAGTGTACATGAATATCTTTATTCAGACTAACACATTTGGAGTTATATAAGAAAATGTCCTGGTTGTTCTAAGTTATATAATGGTAGTAGATGGTTCTTTTGATTTGAAGGCCAAAAAAGTCCATCCATCATTCACAGAAGTATAATCTACATGACTCCAGGAGTGATAACAAAAAAGGCATTCTGAGTGCAATCTATGAGATTTTGTAAAAAAAATGCAATATTTAAAATGTTACAAACTAAAATAACATTAAGGATGGCTTGAGGGTGAGTAAATCATGGGATAATTTTCATTTTTGGCAGAATTATCCAGCTGATCCAGCTCTCCAAAAAAACACTATACTGGTTGCCCCACATGTTTTGTTGATCCACCAGCTGGACCATCACTACTCAACATATGAATTTAAGCCTTTAAAAAATTAAAGTGTGATCAGTATGTCTTTTTCTTCACTGAATAAGGCTGTGGCCGTACACTTATCTGAATCTCTTGTTAGATGGTAGAGCAATGTCATCTCTCTTGCTTAAGTCACCGCATTTGCTCTTAACTTGTCAACTGGATGTATGGTGCATACTTTAGGGAGTTAAGATTAGCCTATTTGTCTGCCTCAACGCTCAATTCTGCTTACACAATAATATTTCTACACCTTAGTTTTCCCACACAAGACTCATTTTGGATTCTTGGATTTTGGAGCCAGTCAGTCCAGCAAGAGCATTATTTTCTTCTTTTGTCCTGCCAGAACTGGATTTTGGATTTCCCAGTCATAGCTCAGAGGTTTGACATGCTCTTTGTGTGTCTCTGACTGAGGGAAATATGATTTTTATTAATACACATTATTATGACTAAAAAGAACTTTGGTTCATGTTTGCATAGCAGTGTATTTTTGGAGAAAAATCTAGGACTGTTTGTTGAAGATGACACTTATATTATAATAATATTCCATTTTTAAGTATGACATAATTGTGCAAATAGTTGGGAGTCACTGTGTGATTGAATGATACTGAATTTAATTTTATTGTGTAAACTTTTCCTTGTCTCCCACACAAAATGTATTTAGGTCATGAAATAAGCTTGAGAGATTTACCTTTCGCTAATCGAATCATTTTTCAATGTTATTAGCTTATTGTGAAGTCTGTTTTGTGCAGTAATTGTAATGCACCAGGCCTAATCTTAATCCTGTTTTTCCTGGGCTTGTTATTAATGTGAGTACTCGTTCACATGCTGTCCCCTTAAATTAATTACAGAACAGTCAACTTATTTCAAAAGAAATCCCAGTGATGAATAAGCAGAATAATGTGGATGTATTTGGGAGGGTGCTTTTTATGTAGTGTTTGAGGAAATGTCAGTCTGTTTGTCTTGTGTATGTGCTGAGGCTTGTGTATTGAATTCTTCTGATCTTAGATTGTTTCTGGCATGCGCTTGCTTGTGCGCTGAGCGGTGGCCCTTGAGAAGGTCTCTATTTCAAATAAGCCTTGGAGCATTACATAGCTTAGATCTCAGCTTGGTGTTTGCTTGGCCGCTCACCCTTTTCGTTGTTGAAATCTTTGAATGTAATCTGCAACAAAAATTCCTTTACATCAGATCTTTAAAACACTTGTCAAAATAGAATTATGTGTGTGAGGTGTGCAATAATGGCAAAACAATTATATGACGATAATGTTTATAGGTTAATGCTGATGTTATTATAAGAAAAAAAGAAATGAAAGATCGAAACAAAAGGGAAAGGTTTTTTTTATTTTGAACTGAAGCATTCAGGTAAAAACATTACAAAACACTTCTCTACTAAACCGTAAATCATGCAGCACACAAGAAGCAAAATATGACATTATATACAAGTCAGCAAATGCAAACTTCTGTCAAACACAGTACAGCTTAACATTATGGCTTATTGCTTTCATTTACTGTAGCGAGTTTCTCTATCAGCTGGGCCAGACGAATCTGCAGACTTTTTTTTCAATGGATTTTTGTTTTTGAAAAATATGCTGAATTCTGTGAAATGATTTAAATTGTTTTAAAAATATCTAAAAGAATTTAAGCTGTAAATTTTACAAAATGAAATCTAAAATAATTACTTTTTAATTACGATAATATTGCAAACAATTAATATTGTACACTTCTAGATTTGAAGCAATATAGCTTGCAATATTTTCAGGCGTTGTGTAATATCATTGCACCTCCTGCAGCCATGTCACAGTCAAGCCAAGTCCTTAATTATTACGCCAGAATGACAGTTTTGTTCCTAGCCATATCTTCCCAGAAATTCGCAACTTTTAATTTTCCGTCGGTCTTAGTACACGATGTAACTACAGAAGAGTCAAGTTTTAATTAGGAAAACTATCAAACTCTTTGGTTTTGAGCGCTAATGGTCTAATCAGATTCAATGGATTGTGCTAAGCTATGCTAAAAGTGGTACCGCCAGACCCAGAGATCAGCTGAATGGATTCCAAAACGGTAAAAATCAAATATTTAACTCTAGGGAAGCTTGAAAATAAGCATATTTTCAAAAAAAGTAAAGTGTCCCTTTAAACCACAAGATCTTACTATACAGCCTTCAAGACCATAACACGAACATTTACCTCTGTGTTAAAAGTATCAACCATGTCCCAGCAAATAGTCACTGGGGTACCTTAGGGTTCTGTGCTTGGCCCACCTCCTTTTCTCCACATGCAGAACTTGCATTAATGCCAAGAGAAGTATGTGGTAGCCGGTAGGTGAGTTAGCGGCATTTTGTTAAACTGACCGAAAGCCACAAATCACTTCCACAGTTTCCTATTGATGGATTGAACTTCCCTACTCTACCCAAACAACCTTTGTAAGTTTCTTGTTGCACTGAAGTAATGTCTAAAGGCACATATCCATTTGATCACTTGGCTCTATCTAATGTAAAGCACTTCTCATGTTACTTTCACCTAGGAAAAATAGCATATGTTGTACTTCTCACTTAGGATGAAAGTGTCTACTTAATAAATAAATGTAAATGTATTCTACACCTCTTTCAGCATCTAAGTGCACTTACGCCATAATGCTTTATTGAACTGTAGAAAAATAATTGTTATCAGATGACTTGAGATCTCAGATTATCTGTCCTTCCTGTTATGTGGTCATCTGATTTTTGTTTAAACAAAAACAAGAAAGATCAAATATGACAACACATCATCATAAAAAACACAGTAGGTTAGTGGAGGTAGAAAGATTTTTAGTCTCCATGAGCTCTCGAATTCACTTTGCTTGGCAAAAACTGGATTGTATCTGTAAAAAAAATGACTTCAATTACTGATCCATTGCTCCAGAGGACATTCACCCAAATGACTGTGCTAATGGCCATGATCAGGGTCCTCTGGATTGCAGGGGGCGCAAGAGGAATCCAATGTCATAATGTTATCAAATATCTTCTGCAGAACTCTCAATGGGATTTCTGTGTGTGCCGTTATGGTGAATATGCTGAAAAAGTAACAGACTTCAATCCAAGAAATACGATTTTCTTTCTACAGTAGGTCTGTATAGAGTATCAGTTCATTCTTGTTGATATACAGTATGTGTTTTAACATAGCATATCCAGGTGCACACTTCATACACATCTGTAATAAGTTGGCCCATGACCATGGGAAAAGAGTTTTTAGGAGCATGGATATGAATGAATGTCTTCGCAACCTGAGGTTTAAACCTTCAATCTGATCCATGCACTGGCGCCACTTTGAAGAATTTGCCACATCCAAGCTTGCAGAAAAGCAAACATGGTACTTTGGTGGGAGAGATAGTTTTGAATTATCTAACCAACACTGAAAGGCAAAGAGAGGTCTTGGGCGTCCTCCACTTCACAACCACAAATCACTTTGTGTTGCTCAGGGGTACATGGCTTTGAGGACCAAGGTCTGTTACAGCCGATCTGTGTCGCTCACCGTTTTGCTGAAATCGCGCAAGGGCTTGGCTCAAATACATGTAGATGGATTTCCCTACTGCAGCTGTGGTTTGGTCCGAGAGGCAATGAAGGCAGAGCTTGTTGCTGGGTTTCTCTGAGACCCATTAGCTTTTACTGCAGCTTAAATTCTTTGTCAAAGTGCCAGAGCTGAGATCATGGCTTGTTTTTCTTCTGGTGTGGTTTTTATCTGATGCCAATTTGCATGACATGTCTTCAGGATGGCAGGTTTTACCAAAGATCTGATTTTCTCTTAAGAGTTAAATGGAGCATGTGTCCAATTCTGTGCTACATTGATGTGGGGAATGTGAAGTTTTGCAGAGGGCCATCAGTGCCTTGTTCACACCTGCTAAAGACCCAAGCCAGAGCTACAAGCCTAGTGTTATATAGTGCTCCCCAATCCTGGTCCTCGAGGACCCCCTCCCAAAAGTTTTATGGCGCTTTTCCATTGCATAGTACCCCACGGTTTAGTTTAGTTTCGGTCAGGTCAGCTCACCTCACTTTGGCGTGGTTAGCCTTTTCATCGAGTTTAGTATCACTTCGCAGTGGGAGGGATTATAGGCGTGTTGTTATATTTACGTTGCCTACTGCTTTGACATCATACAAGTGAGAGCGTTGTTGTTCATTCCCATACATTTATTTATTTCTCAGTCCGTCACAAAATTTAAATTGGCCACCACAAATAGATGTTGCTCATCGCGTTTATCACTACCTCTGTCTCACATGACAGTTTCTGTTCAAACACCCGACCCGTGGCGTCAGTCGACGGTGCTCCGCTGAGCCTCATAGAAGTTGCATTTAAGCATATATAATGCGGACGTGCACGTCGCGAATGTGCTGCCACAAACTGCAAGTCTGGAAAAAACTGTTATGGTGTCCCAGATTCTCAACCTGTGGATGTTTTTCATTGCTAAAAGGGTGTTTGGAAACTTATAGCAGAACACAAATAACAAGCTAGCAGTAAGCTAAAGCTAATATTTTACATTATAGCGATGACGCTTCTGTGTCAGTGACCTACAGTGTTTACGCGTCACGTTTGGTATCAGCTCGGGTCGCTTGGAACCCCAACTGAGGTGGTACTAAAAAAGTATCGGGTACTACGTACTGCACCCAATGGAAAAGCTCCCAAAAGTAACCTGACCCGACCCAAACTAAACCAAACCGTGGGGTACTATGCAATGGAAAAGCGCCATTAGATGTCTCCTTCTTTAACACACCTGATTTAACTCATCAGCTTGTTACAGAGACATGTTTACCATTTTGGAAGGTGTTTTTAATAAGGAGACATCTACAACTTTTTGGGAGGGGGTGCTTGAGGACCAGGATTGGGAAGCACTGCTTTAAATCTTACCTCTATCAATATACTTTTGGCGCTTTTCCATTGCATAGTACCACACAGGTCAGGTCGTGTCAGCTCACCTTACTTTGGCTAGGTTAGCTTTTCCATTGAGTTTAGTACCAGTTCAGAGTGAGAGGGATTATAGACGTTTCGTTATATTTGCGCTGCCTACTGCTGTGGGAGCGAGCATTGTTGGAATGCAGTGTTTCCCATACATTAATTTATTTGTCAGTCCGCCACAAAATCTAAATTGACCACTACAAATAGACATTCTGTTTGTCACTATCTCTTTCTCACATGACCCGTGGTGTCAGTTGACCCTCTCCGCTAGTTGTAAAAATGCCATGCATGCCACATGCGGATGTGTGCATGTGCCACCACCAACTGCAAGGAAAACACTGGTATGGTGTCTCTGATTCTCAGCCTGTAGATGTTTTTCACCACCAAAAGGAAGTTTGGGCACAGTTAACAACAGGTTTGCTCGAGACAGCGCAAGCATGAAGGTAAAGATAATCTTGCTTTTAGCATTGACCCTGGTAGTGACGATTCTCTCTGACCAATCAGTGATCTTCAGTGTTTTCACATCACGTTTTAGTATCAGCTCAGCTCGCTTGGAACCCCAACCGAGGTGGTACTAAAAAAAGTCGGGTAGTACGCTGGAAAAGCCCTCAAAAGTAAGCTGACCCAACACATATGGGGTACTATGCAATGGAAAAGTGCCTTTTTGTGGTGCGGTTGGTCTGTTACATTTGATCAGTAAAAAATGTTTATAGGCTTTAAATGATATGAGGCTATTATAGGGTCTTGTTAATAATTATTGTGTGTGTGGTAGTGTAATGTTTATGTTAACCTCTGTTTAAGCTGTAGCATGCGTGGTTTGGCAAAGCAGGATTTGAAAGGTTTAGCATGTTTAAGTAATGTCATTAACATAACCAACATCATTACATCACATACATAAATCACATTTATAACAGTAGGCTGACTCACCACTGACTCTAGACACACCTTAGCCTTTTATTCTGTTAATAGCATAGTTTACCCCCAAAAATGAAAACTGTCAATCTCATGCCATTCTACCACTTTCATTACTTGGTGAAAAACAAAATATTTTTTTTGTAGAATATGATTTTGTTGTATTGCATTTTGCATATAATTAAAGAGACAGATGATGTCATGTAAAATGACAGAGATATTTTGTTTTCTAAAATTTGGCTATTTTAGAAGTAGCAGATTTGACATCAGTTATATTTTAAATTCCATCTGTTCCTCACATGAAGTCTTGTGGTTAAGTAAATATTTTTTTACTACTCACTCACCATAATATGTTTTCATCAGTGTTGTCACAATAGAAAGCATGGTTGAGGTGTTGGGACATGTACTTCAGGTCCAAATGTAATATTTGTTATCTGCAGAGAAATTTACACTAGCATTGTGGTATTCATGTTATGTGGGTTACAAAAAAGAAATCATTCCAGCATTACAATAAGCTTGTTATGTATCCATGCCAGATGAGATGTCATCTGTCTCACAAATGTATGAATTGGAATGCAGTGTAACATTTTCAGTAAGCCATTGAGAACGAGGCTGTCACCAGATACTAAGATTTCGTGTGTGGCAGTTTTGTGCCAAGATGTTTGAAGTGATTCAGCATAGTTGTGATGAGATATTCTTCCATTGATTTTTTAAATGTGATGATTTTAGTCTTGAATCACACAGTATTAAAAACTTTGTTATTATCAGAAAGTGAAAGTAAAGGAAAACAGATTGTGACTAATGTTTTAGACCAGGGGTTTTCAAACTTTTTGTGTGTGTTAGAGATGCTCCGACCGATCGGCCGCCGATCCTAATCGGCCGATAACGGCATTAAATGACGCGATCGGCACTCGCTAAATTTGCCGATCTCATGAGCCGATCTTTCTTGTTTACTTTTGTCATCATAACGTTCCTGATGCGGCTGCAATTAGAGACCATATACCTAATTTATAGTTAGTTTCATTTCTACAAATGGTGTAAACTTTGCTAGATTATAGATAAAAGATTCCCATTCCACTGCCATTCTGTGATCGGCACTAGGGCTGGGACAACGCGTCGACGTAATCGACGACGTCGACGCAAAAAATACGTCGACGCAAAATATGCGCGTCGATTCGTCAAGACCCAAAAAGGCGGCGCAGTAGTAGCAACGCGAGTGGCTTCAGTCCACGCCGGTTTCACACAGCAAGGGTGAGCAGTGCCTGCGGCCGCGCGGCATGTGGTTTTTTCAGCGCCCGGTTTTTTCAGCGCCAATGTTAACAAGCATGCACCCCGCCGCATGAGCAGCGCGAGCTCGCGGCTCGAAACGGATATAAACGGAGGTCGGAGCCAGCTGCAAATACTTGGGCGGCTCTGTAGCAACAGTGCTGCAATCGTTTCTGCGTGGTTCTGCTGCGCTGCTCACGCTCAATTAAAGTGAAAGTGCTTTGTTTATGGTTTAAATGCTCGTGGATTTACGCGAAAAAGTGTCATTTTACCATAAAATCATGAATGTGATGCCAAGTGTGTTTTAAACAGTCATTTGAGCAATTTAACAGAAAGCAATGAAATATGTCACTGTTGCAAGAAGACTGCGCTTTCATTCGCTCTGTCCAGCAGTAAATGAGTCCTAATCTATCTTAACAAACTTAAGAGAAAGAGATTTAATAATATATGTGCTTCTGAAGTCTATAATAAGTCTATCTTAAGTTTATATCTGTCATTAAATGGACTAGAACAGCACGAAAACAATGTGGATTAAACAAATCTAGTTATAAAAATTACACAGACCATCAAAAGGCACATTGAAGAGGTTTTGCTCATAAATGCATGTAAAATAAAGTAATTTGAACTTGAGATTTTTATACGGTTACTTAACTGCACAGTATGTACAGTACAAATGCTTTATTGAATGCTACCTCTGTCTAAGAATGCATTATTTTGCACTTGTATAGTCTTTTTTTATTTTGAAATTTTAAGAGCAATAAAGATATATTGAAATGTTTACATTTCAGATATGTAAATCAACATGTATAACTTGCTATTAGTTAATTAATTGGGAGATAATCGAGAATCGAATCGAATCGAAGTCGAATCGGACTGACAAAATGAATCGTTAGATTAATCGATGCATCGAAAAAATAATCGCTAGATTAATCGTTAAAAAAATAATCGTTTATCCCAGCCCTAATCGGCACTGATCGGCGATCGGCAGATCATGATCTTGATGATCGGTTATCGGTGATCGGCCCCAAAAATGCTGATCGGAGCATCTCTAGTGTGTGTGGACCACTATTTGTAATCAAGAATTTTTGCGGATCTTCACAAAGTCCTGAATTTATCTGCACCTCTAAATAGGCTTACTAGCACTAAAACTATAACTGGTCATCACATCAGTACAACAGATTCTTAAAACATATTCTTAAAAAAAATATTTTTATAAAAAAAATATATTATTTAATATTTAATTTTGCCTTTACACGGGCCACCTTCAGTACCCTTACGGACCACTAGTGGTCTGCGGACCACAGTTTGGGAATGGCCGATTTAGACTTTTTATTGGCTGCTTAATGAAAGAGTCAAGGAAACAAATAAAATAGTAATGGACCACAGAAGTCCTAAAGTCATGAACGGAAGCTCTAAAGAAATCGTTTACGGGAAAAATTCTCTCATTGTTTTCTCACCGTCATGGCATCTTAGATGACTTCCTTTCTTCGGGAAAAGAATTACAAATAGTTTAAGCTTATTTTAATGAAATTTAAATGTAAACAAACAGATCCTAAAGATCTCGCAAGTCGATCCGCTCCAAAGTCGACAACTACCTGGGATATATATGACAACAAGTTACAAGACTCATGAAAACCATTAAGAATTGAAGATAATAGTTGTGTACCAATTTGAAGGCTAGGACCTCCAAAGGATGCACTCCAATACAGTCTCAAAATGCGTCCTCCTTTCTACGGGCTGAAAATGATCAAGCGAATGGATCCTTCACTGCCTCGGTTTTACAGAGATTCCATGCGCACTTGTAACGGCTGGATATACAGGCTGGATATTTTAAAATAAACATTTAAGTATTTTTTTACTTTCTACTTTTATCAAGTATAAGTCATTTATAAGTGTTTTTCTTTGGAAAACATACATTATAACGCATAATATCATCATTTTTACTCCACTAAATTTCATCAATACAAGTTTTTGTTTTACATTTAATATTTAAGTACATTAAACATCATTAAGTACATTAACATCAACACAATTTCTTACTTTTTTTACATAGTAAACATTTGTATTATTGAGTAAAATTACGAAAGCATTCAATTTGAATGTAATTAGGTATTAAATACATTTTAATATGCAATACAGTGGCAAGAAAAAGTATGTGAACCTTTTGTAATTTCATGGTTTTATGAATTAATTTGTCATAAAATGTGATCTGATCTAATTCATTGACAAACATAATGTGGCTAAAAATAATTAAACAAAAATTCAGATCTTAATGTCTTTATTGAACACACTCATTCAACATTCAAAATGGCATTGGAAAAAGTAAGTGAACCCATAGAATGAATAACTGGTTGACCCCCTTTTGGCAACAACAACCTCAACCAGGTGCTTCCTGTAGCTGTGGATCAGACCTGCAGTGCGGTGTTTAGGGTCGTTGTCCTGTTGCATTATCCACCTTCTACACCGTTTCAGCTGACGTACAGACATTCTCACATTATCCTAAAGAATTGTCTGATATACTTGGGAATTCATCTTCCCCTGAATGATTTTAATCTGGCCAGGCCCTGATGCAGCAAAGCAGGCCCAAATCATGATCTATCCTCCACCATACTTTACAGTTGGGATGATGTTTTCATGATGATATGCCGTGCTATTTCTACGCCGGATGTAGCGCTGTGTGTTTTTTTCAAATAGTTCAATTTTGTTTCATCACATCATCAGTCTACAAAACATTTTACCAATACCGCTGTGGAGTGTCAATGTGCTCTTTTGCAAACTTCAGGCGTGCATCAGTGTTTTTTTTAGTAAGCAGTGGCTTTTTTTGTGTGGTCCTGCTGTGGATACCCTGCTTGTTCAGTGTTTTATGTATTTTATTTACTCATGATGTTAGCAAGTTCCAATGATGCCTTCAAATCTTTGGTTGTCATTTTGTGTTGTTTCTTTACCTCATTGATGATTCTTTGTTGCGCTCAAAGTGTCATTTTGACTGGGCGCCCACTTCTTGGTAGAGTTGCAACAGTCCCAAAGCGTCTCCATTTGTAGACGTGTGAATTTCTAATGTGTTTGAAATAACTTTGTAACCCTTTCCAGCTTTATGTAAAGAAACAAATCTTTATTGTAGCTCATCTAAAAGCTCTTTTTGGCGAGGCTCACATAAACGTTAGTGATGCACCGATGTATCGGCCGCCGATATTTATCGGCCGATTTTTGATGAATTTGAAAGCATCGGCATATCGGCAATAGCTAGAGAAAGTCCGATACCGATTGTTTATTAATTAACTGCATAAAGAAATCCATTATATGTAAAAAATGTGTTAATGTTGTTAAAAAAATAAATGCTGAATAGCAAAAACCACCTTTGAAGGTTGTCATGCTGTCTTATTATATATTTTTTAGCTTAATTTGTGCCTCTTTTATTATGTTGGTCAGTTAAATGTTAATTAGATCCAATCCATGTTCAGTTAAAAATAATTTGATGCAGAAATAAACTAGCTAATAGACCAACTGTATAGTATTGTATACAAGTGTTTAATATCGGTATCGGCATCAGTATTGACCAGAAGTTGTCTGTTTAAATTGATATCGGTATCGGCCTAAAAAATCCTATCGGTGCATCCCTAATAAACGTGCTCCTCTTGTGCAGGGCAAACTCTAAGGGGTGGTTTCCCGGGGCGTGGCTCATCCTAGTCCCAGACTAAAATGCATGTTTGAGCTGCTTTAATTTAAAAAACCCTTAACATATTTCATTGACATTGTTTTGCCTTAAGATGCACATCTGTAGTGTTTTTGTAAGGTATGTTTGTAAAAGCTTCTTAAATGACCTAATATTAATAAGGCCTAGTCCTGGATTAACCTAAACCCTGTCCGGGAAACCACCCCCAAAAGTTTAAGGGTTTTTTATCGGTCAAAGTAGCTGTAGTCTACTCCTCCAAATGTATTATCTTAACCAGACTTCAGGGTGCTAAAATCTAACACCAATGAGCTTTTTTGAGGTCATTAACTCAAGGGTTTACATACTTTTTCCATAAGCACTATGAGTTTTTTTGGTTGTTCTCAATAAAGACATGAAAGATCAGAATTTATTTGTGTTATTATTTTTAGTTAATATTTGTCAATACTCTTGCCTAAGATGAAGATCAGATCACATTTTGTGACAAATTTATTCAGAAAACTATAAACTTTGGGCTTTACTTCTGTTTGCTCCATGGACTTCGGAGGCTGCACCATTCGAAGACCAAGTCCTGAGGTTGCGTCCTTCGAAAGATCCAGCCTATGAATTTGGAAAATGCTATTGATGTGCAGCCATATTTGAATGTTTTGTTTGGACCTGCTTCCACAGTTTCGCTAAAAGAATCAAAAAATAATTATTTTTCTTCACATCCGTTTCATAAACATATTGTTCTGGATTACTGTACTGTATGTTAATGATGGATGGATGTGCTTTTTGGAGCTTTGACATTTAAAGTAACAGTATGTACGAAATTTATATCAATTAATGATAAAATGGCCCTTATGTGTCACTAGACATTAAGAAATCATTTTCATTTTAAATACTTATATCACTGACAACAGTGGTCTGGCCAGGATATTGTCATTTAAAAAGTGGAGTTGCAGCCCTCAACTGATGTTTATGTTGTCATTTTGTGTATTGGCCACCAGCTGTGTGATTGCAGTACCAGTTTTAGCCACAAGTTTTGTGATTGCAGTACCAGTTTTAGCCACAAGTTTTGTGATTGCAGTACCAGTTTTGGCCACAATCCTACTTACTGTTCCTTTAATATCCCCATTTAATATAACATAATAACATTATAAAAAATTAAAAAGGAAATAATATATCTGATTTTCTGAAGGCATGGGGTGAATAAATTATAAGAGATATTGATTATTGATATTGATATTTAGGTGAATCATTCTTTTAAATTTTAAAACATCTGTGGCATGACAAACCAACAAATTGAGGCGTTCCAACCTGAAAACATCCAAACCTCGCAAGCAATCACACGGTCAAACATGTGCACAAATACTCTGCCTGCTTCCACTTCAGGGAATTGTGATCTTCATCGACTTTCCTGAACATTCTTTACTTTGTTGTATTTTTAACTTGGCAGTATTTATAGTCTTTGGATGCTTTAGTTCCAGGAGATCCGGTGTGAATACTGGCACACCTGATTGAAAAGGCAAACAGCCGTCTCCGTGATGTTGATCTCCAGAGGTTCCTGCAGCTGTCATGCAAAAATAATTAGGCATTTTAATATGAAAGCATAGATGTTTCCTTTCAGTAGTTTTTGTTGTTTTTTTAGACCAGTACTTGTCATTCTCGATGATGAATTTCTGTGGGGTTGAATGCTTTGCATGTTTGTGTGTTGCAGCTCTATGTAATCTTCCAAACAATAATGTTTAGTTTAGCATACTCTGTCATTAGCAGCTGACCTCGGTGCTCTTTATTTCAGATGGCCTTCGATTTTGACAGATGACTTAAGTGATTCCAGGATGGAATTTAGTAGTCATATGTTAGACTGACACTTTAATAACAAATGGTGGGCAGTTGTGGCCTAATGGTTAGAGAGTCAGGCTTTCTGGTTTGGGTCTTACGGCCAGCAGGTGCAATGTTGGGGCCTTTAAGCAAGGCACGTTTCCCCCAATTGATCCCCGGGCACTGCAACGATAGCTGCCCACTAGGGTTGTAACAATACTTTGAACCAAGCCAAACATCCGTGATACACCATCCTCTGTATGTCCTAGTGTCCTTACCCTAATTGATGCTATTGCTGTTGTATGATCTTTACAAACAAAGTCAAGATCAGTGTCTTGGTATTGATTGGGAGTGTTTCAAATGACATTAGCAAAGGGTTACATGAGAATCTTTCTTTTTCTTGTTTTTTTTTAACTCTGTTCACGGGCTTACTGTTTAGGTGATGTAAGCAATTGCATTGTTGTTGTTTTACATCAGCAGTGTCAGTATGGATAGCCAGGACATTGTCACAGAAAGTCCACTCCCCCAAAGCCTTTATACTGCTGTCAGCAACTGGGGAAGAGTACCACTCTGTGTAACATGTTGCCAGATCACTAAAGGACTTTTCATTTGACTATAAGGACATTTATTCGACCTTAATCCTCTAAAGAGTCACTGGTTAAAATCAAGGTGTGTGTGCTGTTGACCTTAAGTAACATTTTTGGGGTAGATGCATATTTTTGGTTTTGCTATATCTTCTTTCAGCTGCTGTAGTTTATTAGGTCACAGAATGTCAGGATGTGAATGAAAGTTAAAAATCTGTATTCAAGATGTGTAAATCGTTCATGCTTTGTGCTCTCATGAGGCCACCTTATGTGAAACCAAACTTTGGCATGACAAAAAGCAAAAATAATTAACTTTGATCATTTAATATATAACAAGTTGATTATTTGCAGGTTTTCGGAATGCGGCTAAATGTGAAGCTAAACTCAATTAGCATAATGACATAAAAAATGTGTGAAAATAGATATTTTTTGCACTTGGTATTTAGAGTTATGCTTAGAAAGTCTAGGTTTCACTGGTAATCAGTGAGGCAATTCTCCAACAAATAGCCCTTAGGTGCCACATATCAGTTTCATCTGCTAGTATTTCTTTGCTCTTGTCTAGACATGTGACATAGACTAAAACATTCTGACGATCATCTACTAGGGGTGGGACAAGGGACCTGACAAGACAATGTAACATCAATGTGTAAGAAATTGATCATATTTTAGTGGTTTATGTCTGGTGTATTGTTAAATTGTGTGCCACAATTTGTGATATGTTTTGCCTTCTAGAATTTCTCTAAATGGTCATCAAATAGAGGAATTACAGGGCACCAGACTAACTTTTTTTACTAGGAGCACAGTGGCCCCCAACTGAAAATTTTAGGGGCGCAACCAGAAAATTTATTCACATGTCTACTAATTTATACTGTATTACTAATAAATACTTTAATTATAGATTCAGAAAGTACAATGTGCTGTTTCAAATTCAGTGTCATATCACAAAAAAAGGTCAAATTTGCTGGTCCCACATGTGCGACCGGATGTAATATTCAGTGGCACACTCTCAAATTTAGGTGGCAAAATGCCACCATTTGATAGCAGTCTGGAGCCCTGAATTATGTTAAATGTGATTTTATTTTGGTAAAGGTCACATAACACAGTGTTTCTGCTAATCTCATGTTAATAATAATAATAATAATAATAATAAGTTTTATTTATATAGCGCCTTTCCAGAGCTCAAGGACGCTTAAGGATGTTAATCTTGAGTACCTGTAGAGTAGTATTGCATCCTTCATATCTCTGAAGATTTCCCTGAAAAAAAAACGAGCCCCTGGAGGCTGGTGGAGCGAGTCACGAGCAAGTAACACACACAAAACATTATCTGGAAAGGCAAGTTATTCAACTAAACAATAGTACACAGAACAGCAGGCTGAATAGGTGTCTTTAAATGTTAACGTAACTAACAGTTATTCAGCTAACACAATAGCATACAGAACATACCTGGAAGGGTTAAATAAGGCTACATTAACATAACAAGCCAACGAGAATCAAGTTCACCGAGCTCCTGAACTCATTCCACATCACAATTACAAAAATACAGGAGCAGCAAAGGGGACTCTCGCGCCTGTAGACGTAATGTTGTCTCTTGGTTCATGTTAGTCAGTATGAATTAATTTTGACATATAAGTCGCACCTGAGTATGAGTCGCAGGACCAGCCAAACTATGAAAAAAAGTGTGACTTATAGTTCAAAAATACAGTTACTGTTTTTTTTGACACTGCCTATTTTTAGTACGGGGAATCCAACTCTATAACAGTGTAAATAAGTCAAAATGCATGAAACAGCAATAGACCCCCCTTTAACAAACCTGCTATTTAATGTTGCCTTTGTCTTGTTTAGCAAATTTGCTAATCCTTGTTTTTTTCTCTAAAGTTACTTGGCGGACCAGTGCTGGAATGGCGGCTGCATCTACCTGATCATGTTACGAAGAATCAAACGCAAAGCTCCTCTACCTCCATGCAATGGCAGCAATGGGGGCAGCTGCGTGGACGTGTCCAGCGAGCACAGAAGCAACATCTCTTCTGAGTCTACAGGTAGCCCGACGCAAAATGGCAAACGAACTCGAAAATTTGGCGTCATTTCCCGTTCTTCATTCACTCGGGACAGCAAGGACAGTAAAGATAGCCTGGACTTTGAGCATGAAAATTGCTACAACTCCATGGAGGCAGAGGTCTCATCCCCTGAGACCAGCACCCCTCAGGACACGCCAACTGACGAGAGTCCGTTTATTGGTCATTCAGAGGTGATACCCAACCACATGAAGGTGGGGAGCACGGCCACTCTACCCACCCGGTTGCACGCACGCTACAAAACTGACTCAATAAGCAGTGAACCTTCCTGCCAGGTAAGACTTTTGTGAACATTAAGGCATTTTTATTGTGTGTATGTATGCATAGTACATCAGTTATGGCTGTGAAGGAATGCTATATTCAACATTTTTAGCAATATGTGTGTGATGTGGAAGATTGATCTAATGACTTTGGCGTTGCAAGTGCCACGTTCTTCCAGTTGACCTACAGAAACATTTTAAGAGCTCAGATGCAAAATCCTCTGCTTCTGATATGTTTCCTTGTAAATTAGCATTTTTTTATAAGACTCGTAATGGATTCTGCCTACAAACTGATATTTTTTAATGGCCTGAGGCTGGGATTAAGCGGATTTGAATGAAAGTATTTAATGACAGTATAATAGGTGCTGAGAACATTCAGTCAATATCATCTCATTTTTGACGGGGGTGGCCTTAACCTCTCGATGTCAGTTTTTTTTTAACGCTGCTAACAATATCTATATAGCCTCCTGTCTACAAACATTAATAATATTAACATTACTATACATTGTTTAAAAGCTCTAACTGTGCATTCAGACCGCCACCGGCGAGAGCGTCAAAGTGGCCGGAAGTCATTCATTTTCAATGAGAGCCGGCGACGAGCTCCGGCGAGCAGCGGCGCGTAGCGTCATGTACAGCGTGAGCGTCGAGGAGAGTTGAAATCAGCTCAACTTTATGGTAATGAGATATGACGCGGTTCGGCGGCAACCAATCGGAAGGCGGAAATGTTCGGCGGCAACCAATCGGAAGGCGGAAACCTCCGCCTGAGAGGAGTTCAGAGAATGCAGTCGAGCGTCGACGCGTCCACTACACCTTCTCTTTAGCGTCGTTGGGAGGGCAGCCTGAGCTTCTATTGACGCTCTCGCCGGTGGCGGTGTGAATGCACAGTAAGGGTTTAGCATCAGTGCATGGTCTCTGTTGTGAGATACAATATATAGTATTATAATATAGTATTTTGTTACAGAAGTCCAGATGACAACATGCAAAATATAAACGGGACGTCTTACCTTTGTGTTGATATAACGATCGCGAATCGAATCCAGTCTGTTTCAGATGTGTGAATAACCCATAAAAACTCTCCAATAAAACGCATGCAATGACCATTTTTATCCACAAATGCGTATAATCCGTGAAATATAGATATATTATCCATTGTTTACATCAGATTTCACATGAATGTCTTGTAATAGAATATAATATACAATCTGAGGACTATTTACATCGTAACACTTGTATATTAGACTACAAGTGGTCAAACTTTGTTTCTAAAAGTAGGCGAGAGTATAATACATAATATCCAAACAACGCTGCCAAATATCGTGAAGTCATCTGACTCGCTCGTTCCTCCAATGACTTCATGGAAAATATTGATAGACAGAACGTGTAGCCAATTAGATAACGAATCCAACGATCTTTCTGTGGCGTTTTATTTCCTGGTGTGGAAACGGCATTTTATACGCTTACATAAGGATAATAATAAGAACGAACGTGTATGCATGTAAACAAAAGACTTTTATTTTGTGGCTGACTGGCACTTAGAAAAGGCACTAGTCTTACAAAAACTCTTGCAAGAACCTCATTTTTGGGCCTATTGACCTCAAACGTGAAACATAACTTCTTTAGACTTGTGGCTTTGGCATCATTGCATTTCTAGGTTTCACACACATATTTATCATTAAGATTTTTAGTATTAAAAAAGATGTTATGCAAAAAAATTTTATTACAATGTACTTCAGCCTCTCTAACTTTTTTAATTTTTATCTTAAAATAATTTTGAAACCTGGAAAATTTTATTAGAGTGCAAGGAGGTCAGTTGCACAGATTATTGTAATATTTGCAGACACCGAAGTACAACTAATACAAGCCAATAAACAGAAAACAGAAATACACTTTAAAGTCTTTGGAAACGCCCTTCAAGTGCTCAAATTGAAGATTTATGCACTATGCCATTGGCTTCCCTTTGAGCCAGGGCAAGTAACTGGTTGATGGGCAAAATGTAAATTAGTAGTTTAAACCCCACAGTGTGGCTATACAGCATATGTTTCTCATTCTGTTCTGTATTGGGACCTCTGGTGTTCCTCCGAGCATGTAATCCATGTGACATTAGACCGAGTGGTTCACTCATAAGCTTTCTTCCAGATATAACCCTGTGTCGGTGGTTGTGAGTACTGCTTTAAGGGGTCATCCCTCAAAAGCTGCATGAGCCTTTATTTTGTATTTTCACATGGGGTTTTAAAGAGCAATAAAGAGTGAATTCCAGTTGGCAATACACCTTAAGTCACTGAAATCATTATATTATCTTAAAGCCAGACATTGGTAACACAATAAGGTTGTATAACTTGTATTAGTAAGCATTAGTAAATGCATTAGTTCATGTTCCTTGATATGTAGTGAGATAACTATGCAGGTATTTACAGTAGTAGGATTAAAGTGTTCAAAATGTGTTCAAGCGTTTTGTTTGTGAACATGCAAGTAGGGGGTTGTGCTTGCTTGTTTTGACTGTGAATAGAGTCAGCGAGAGATCTATGTCAGTGATTCACTCTGCCAACAGGCTTTCCTTGAGAACATGTCCCTCTCCTAGACACATTTCAAAGGAAAGGTGAACAAGTGGTAACATGTTTACAGTCCAGAGGTGTGTGTTAACCCAACTGTCATGCTGAGATGGAGTAAACTGAAAGTTGCAGGTGAACTGTGTCGTTTATGCACCACTAGCGACACCAAAGGAATTGCAATGATTAATGATTTTTAGCACTCACTGCCCACTTATTAGGTTACCCAACAAGAAATGTTTAGCTAATACATGCAAAGGTAATGCGAGCTATGTCTGTGATCTAGCCAGGCTTACTTGTCAAGTGTGCCGTCTGTGGAAGTTTTCTTAACTCTTTCCCCGCCAGAAAGTGTATTCCCTTCCAGAAAATGTTCTTCTTTAAATATATAAACATACTTTATATCAAATGAAAAAGAGACAGTCTGCTTTCAAAAAAAAAAAATTTCATCCTACATTTATTTGTTCTCTTTTTATCACCTCTCAAATATGGGTAGGTTTCTTAAAAAAAAAAAAAAAAACGTTTTTGTGAAGGACTTGCAGTGATGATGATGATCAAAATATACATGGAGTTTGAACTGTTTGCCCTGAGGGGATACTTCAGTTTTTTATACGTTGGGTAAGAGCACCACCTGGTGGATAATAGCAGAAATACGGATTGCCATAAAAACTCGTCAATTGCGAGTAAAGAGGTAAAATCCTTTGCCTTGAAAGTGCAATGTCGCTTCCTTTTTTTAATCATTCATTCTGAATTTGGCTATTCATCTTTGGTGAGTACGTGTGCTGGTACCTCAAAGATAAATATGAGTATAAATGGTACATATAGGACCTTTTTAATAGGTACCTTTCCAGTAGGAAAAAAATCTGTAAATCTTTATTTTCAGCTATATTTAAAGCATAATTATATAAATAAGCTGATCTTCCAATAATGGTGCCACATTTCTTTCACTCACTTGAGTTTTTCATTCACTAAATAGCTGGCCAATCGGAGCCCACCGTGCTTTTCAAAATGATGAGCTTTGTACAAATCAACGCATTTAAGAAAGGCAGGGCATAAATGAGCAACATTAATGTACAGTATGTGAATCGCCCAAGAGGCCATGACAGGTAAAGGGGTGTGAGAATGTCCCCTTAGTAACATACCGGTGTGCAACCACGAACGCCTCAAAAGTTTACAACAATGTTATGAGTATATGCGGTAAACCTTGCATACTTTTAAGACGCAAAACATTTTATGAATCCATGTTTATTCAATCTTGATGAATTCTCATTGACTGATTCAGGGCTCGAAATTGCGACTGTTTTGGTCGCATATGCGACCGAAATTTAATCTGTGCGACCTTAAAATATATTTGGGAGCATTTTTGAGACTGCCTATTTTGTTGTGGTGTGACTTGATTTAGATTGTGTATGCTGTGTGCTGTTCTAGGTTCAGCATTCTCTCCAACATTGCATAACCAATCAAATTTTACCATTAAGTTCTTGCGTTTAATGAAGAGCGCAGATTGGCTAATATGAATGTCAATCATTTCTTGTTGCTGTGCTACGTTGGTACGCAAAGCGGGGAAATGTGAAAAAAAACGAACCGCGAGCATGAAGAGAACGAGGCGACTACAGCCAATGTTACTACTGTATTAATTCATAACGATGGTCCGGATTTAAATGCAACTTAACCACCGGAAAATAAGGCTTAACATTAAACCTTTCGGAGAGAGTGGCTTAAAGATTACGAGTGGCTCCGCTATGAAAATGGCTCGATGTTACTGTGTTTACTGTAAATCCTGTGAAACGCAGGTTGCAGGTAAAACGGCGTTGGTGGCGGAATCCACACATTTTAAGCGCGAGACCTTGCTTAAACATGGCGAAAGTGCCAAAACACAAGAAGTGTCGTGACAAATGTATTCATTATTGATGGAGACACCGACCTGTCTATCAAATAGTGTTTGATGATGTATGTGCGCATCCTGCTTGAGGGACATCCGACAAACATCCTTGTATTCCATGTTGAGGTGAAACACGACAATGCTTATGGTATGTTTTTAAAAACATTGCCTATATAGTAGTAATAGCATCCTGGTAATGCAGTAATAAATACCAATATATATTAGCCTTCTATATTAGGGTCACTTTTGTAATGTCACAATTAATCAGTGGTTTACGTGTTTGCTAGATTTTCTATTGTAATCATAATTATGTTACCTGTGTTGTTAAATTATTATTGCTGCTATATTATTTAAACAGCATTTGGGTATTATTTTAGGAATCTATGCAGCAAAAAAGACCACATTTCAAATCCTAGCCATAGGATGTGTAAAGCCCAGTTGTGGTGTTTAATTTTTAATAAAATTAATCTATTAACTTATACATTGTAGTTCTGGTGCTTCATAATTTTTGGATGAGTGCGCCTAAATTTTTGCTGGTGCTCCTAACTCTTTAAAGTTTGGAGCACCAGTGCTACCAAATAAAAAAGTTAATTTTGAGCTCTGCTGATTTAAACACGTCAGCTTACCTCTTCGATCAGAAAGCTTTGTTTTCTTTGGACATTTAAAAAAAAACATTAAGATCACTTAAGATAGTGACTGCTGTCAGGATATGAGGAAACTTTTAACCAGTATAATAAAAATGTTTTTAACCTACACCTTTAAGTTTGGCTATTATCGGGGTACTCACAGGGAAGACAAGGGATTATGACTCGGGTGTAATAATGTTAACTGGATCTCACTTTTGAACAATGATCTATTTTATCCGTCGTAGTCTGGGCTTGTTATGCCCATTATATAAATAAAGACGTTTAGGAAACTTGCCTCTTAATATGCCCAACTTTGTAAGCATAACCAACCTCATGAACCTGCTGTTATTGTTTTTAGTATTTAAAGCACATTAAAAAAAGTGTAATAGGTGTCCTGAGAAATCACACCTGTCTCTATAACAGCACTAAGCTCTGTAAACAGCAAAAAAGTCATCCATTCATTTGAACACGTTTTAGTGTATTTAAAACAATTACAAAGGTGCTAAAAGCAATTCCAGTGTTTCTATGTTGTATTTGTACTGAAGTTGTTTATCTTTTTTTTTAAAGCACTTTGTTTATAGACACATTCGTCAGACACATGTGTTACTGCGGTTAAGCATCTAGACGGAACTTAACTTCCGGTCTCTGTTTGTTTAATGGCCTGGCTAGTGGCTAAACTAAACTCTGGAACAAATACCTTGTCGAAAATAACAAATGTTTTAAAGAGGAGGCGAGACGGCGATCATGGATCAACGCTATGTGAAGGGACATTTGACAGCCTATCTGTAGTTAACATTGTATACATTAATTTTACACAATAACGTTAGCTCACTGTAGTTTTTGATACATTTAGCTATGATTTAAACTAATCTACTTATTATTTATTTAGCCTGTTATCAGAAATAAAATATTCTTAAAGGAGGTTTACTAAGTTACATGTGTTCCACGAAAGCTGTTTGTTTATGATGTTGCTGCTTTATATAAATAATCCCAAAGCTATGAATTGCACATTCCTTTTCCACTGGTTCCAGTACCAGGAAAGTATAAGGTCTTTATATTTTTGTTTAAGATTTGTTAACAGTATTTCTGGTTAGCTCTAACCTATTTAAACCCAAACTTTTCTATCATCTTAGATATCTCTGATCTGTCATTTCATCAGCCTGCGGTATTTAAGGTGCTTGTGTGAAGTATGAGAGCATTCAGTCTGTGAACACATTTAGATAAATAAAGTGCTTCTAATAGAGAGAACCAGCTCTTGAGTCTGTCATATGCTCCTTAAGTTTCCTTGTGCTGATTTATGAGCAACGGATCAAATCCTGGATTAAAACATGGAAAATGCATCTGTTAAGACCTTTCACTCAGTTGTTGATTTTAAAATATTTCTTCTCATTTGAGACAGAAACAGTGTACATATTTGTAAATAGTCAAAGATTCATGTTATTAATTAACTAAACTCTGTTTAAAGATTATCAGTTGTTTTTCCAAATAGAAAAACAAGAAATCATTTGACAGCTGTAATGTAATTTGATACGACAAAACAGCTGCTGATGCAAGTGTATTTAGTGTTATATAACAAAGCACATTCTTGAATTAAGACAAATATCCCAATTTTCTCTTCCACAGCCCTGCGAGGGCAGTCGGATCTGGAAGATGCACATGGTAAAGGGCCAGGATGGACTAGGTGTCCAGATCACTGGTGGTCGTGGGTCCAAACGCTCCCCTCATGGAATCATCGTGGCCCACGTGGAAGATGGAGGAGCTGTACAGAGGTAAAAAGCTTTCATTCGCAAAGGTTTTCATTTGCTGCCGTGGCAACGGTAGGTGCCGTGGTGACAGTGGTCGATCAGCATCTCATGCATATGTAAGGATCAGCGAGTCTTGAGTGCCCTCCATAATGCTCATTAATCTTCAAAGCCATTGTCACATCCTTACACAGGCGCATGGACGATATTCAGTCACGCTGACAGAGAGACAATAATAATCACTCGAGACTCGACAAGGTATCACAAGCTTAAATATAAGTCATGGTGCACTGTTTAGCTAGTATTTGTGACCCTGGACCACAAAACCAGCCGTTAGTCGCACGGGTATATTTGTAGAAAAGCCAAAAATACATTGCATGGGTCAAAATTATAAATTATAAACATCATGTTTCATGAAAATATTTTTAACATTTCCTATCGTAAAAATATCAAAACTCTTTTTGTGAGTGGATGCAGCAAAACCGCGATCAAAATTGGCCAGAAACTCGCCTACAAACTTGCGTTGCTACTCATTCATAGGGAATTTCCAATTCAAATTTGTTTTTTCTGTAAAAGCTTACAACTTCCTTCATTTTATTAACAATGCCATTTCAGCGGTAAGCCAATAGAGAGCGCTAAAAAAACTTTTTATTAGTAACATATGTTACTAAGGACTTTACTTGGACTTGAACTTTAAAGGCGATATTCTCAATATTTTGATTCTTTGCACAATTCGACTCCAGATTTTCAAATCGTTGTATCTCGGACAAATATTGTCAATAAAAAGTTTATTTATTAAGCTTTCAGATAATGTATAAATCTCAATAAAAATACCCTAATGATGGTTTTATGGTCTTGGGTCACATTTAGTTAATGCTTTCAATGCATGGGTTTTATAAACAATGTCACTAGATTGGACTGCTTGTTTAGGGGGGGGTGTTTTGACCCTTAATTTCACTGTATCATTTAGAATACGTAGTGTGCAAAACCAATGTTTCTTTTCAGCTTTGTTAATAAACAGATATAACTTATATAATAAATAAATAAAACAACAATTGGCATACTGTAGTGGTATTTAGCTTTGACATTTATGTGGTTAGCATAGCTCAGATATGGTGGTCTTGGCCATATTAAAATCTGTGATTTGATGGCAGACTTTGATTACTTTTTTAAATCTGAGCCTAGTGAAGATAAAAAGTTGAAATTTTGTGTGAGATTACTTGGGTCTGGTTCTCAACAGTAAAATGGGAGACGCATGAAACTTTCCATTTGTTTTTCATCTAAGCTCATTGCATTCATTTTGGAGTTTTCTTTCTTTTTGGGATCCTTTCACTTTATATACACACACAGGAAGAAATGCAAAAATATGGGGAATAACTTTCATTCTACAGGCGTAATATGCCTAATCTTTGTGTTTAAAGCTGTAACATGTTTGAGAATTTGCTGACATGCTTTCTTTGCTATTCATTCATGCACACCATGGTAAAGTTTGTGAGAAGCACAACAACTTGATGTAATGAGCCGAAAACTGAAATGAACCCTTCTTGCTTCAAAACAGAAAGTTAATTACTAAACAATTGTTAAACAGAACAGTTCAGAGAACAGTCCATGAGATCATTTGGCTTTGGCATAAGGATATTTAAAGGGATAGTTCACCCAAAAATAATTTTCTCATCCCCAAGTTGTTCTTAATCTGTATGAATTTATATTCTGATAGACAAAAAAAGTAGGGGTGCACAGATAAATGCTGATAAACGCTAATAATACATGGCCGATAACTATTCTGAATCGCACAGACGATATTATTCACAGCTATTTCATGTACTACGAATTTTGATCAGTAAGTCCTTATTGACCTGAAATCACTGTTAGTTTGAGTCGTTTATAGCATGCATTTGAAACAGCAACACTCGTCAAACATAATCATTATACATATTCTTTATTATCATGAAAATACCTGAAAAGGTTTGAAGAACAGCAATATAAATATATCCTTAAAAGACAAGTTCGGTATTTTAGACTTAAAGCCCTGTTTTCAGATTGTTTATGGTGAAATAGAATGGTTTTGACTGAAATTTCGACATTTGCGGCTGCCCTGAGAATTTTCGCGTGATTGTGTTTCATCTCACACCTCTACAATGGTTTTAATGGTGCACTGGAACAATCCTTCCTAAAATGCATTAAACTTTCGTTTACAAAGACGTGAAACTCACCGAGTGGTCAGGGGTGTTCACTGATATGCTCACACAAAAATCGCTGCAAAAGATGCTTTCCAACAGCTGTTTTAGCATTCGTTGTTAACTTGTGGACCTATTTCCCCAAACGCCTCACACCCGTACATTCTTCCGCTTAGAGCTTGAATAATAGACACTCCAGCCCAAGTGGTGGAGTTAATCCGCCATTGCCAATTGCAAGAATAGAAACAAAGTTCCCGGCGCGGAGTAATACCGTACCTCACAGGACATCTAATACAAGTCAATGGAGTTGGTAAAAACTACGATAAAACCTGTTGGAATGCGTCTTTTGGAGCGATTTTTGTGTGAGCATACCAGTGAACACCCCTGACCACTCGGTGAGTTTCACGTCTTTGTAAACGAAAGTTTAATGCATTTTAGGAAGGATTGTTCCAGTGCACCATTAAACCCATTGTAGAGGTCTGAGCTGAAACACAAACACGCGAAAATTCTCAGGGCAGCCGCAAATGTCGAATTTTCAGTCAAAACCGTTCTATTTCACCATAAACAATCTGAAAACAGGGCTTTAAGTCTTAAATACCGAACTTGTCCTTTAAGCCATTTCTAGGGCCCTATGAAATCCGTTTTATTTTTTTCTCAAATTCTGTTTTATTTTTTTCTCAAATTCTGTTTTATTTTTTCCCCAAATTCCGTTTTGTCCGTTTAAATTTTTGCAAATTCCGTTTTGTCCGGGTTTTTTTGGCAATTTATTTTTTTACCCTTTACTGTTATTTTAGTCATAAAAAAGAGTTTGCCTTTAATATTAATGATTAAATTGTACACAAATGCAATAGGAATGACCTTAAATTTATTGAGGTAACATTTTTTTCACATTCCCTGTTTGAAACACATTTTACTCAGTTCAATGCATTGTTTAGTGTTGTTGCAGAATGCTACACGTGTCAAAGCCGTGGCACCTTCAGATGTGCCTTAAACACCTCGATCTAACAGAATATGTATCTTTGCGCTCCCAGTAAACGGAAAGTTGACAAAGCTTACAAAATAACAGTTCCCCGGTCACAAAAAAGTCATGTGGGAACTGCTTGGAACTGTGGGCTTAGTGTCGAATATCTTAATTTTTCGCTGACAAAAGCATAGTCGTGGAGAGCCGCTTCCCCATGGTTTCAGTGTTTTGGAGGGGGTCTGAAATGACGGGAGGGGGTGTGTCGCCCAGATTTTCTTCCCCTGGCCTTCCTTTTCCCCAGATATACGTTCTTCTCCAACACAAAGACAGAATTTCATTAAAAATATGTAAAATTCTGGTAAATTCCGTGTTAATGCTAGATTCCGTGTTAATTTGACAAACCCGCGATTCCGTGATCGCTGAAATTATAGGGCCCTACATTTCCTGGAGCTGCATGTAATAGCTGCATGTATATGGTTTTTCGTCTGCAGCGCATATTGAGTTTCTGCAAGAGAGCGCCCTCTAGCTTTTGGATGTTGAATTCATTGAGAAGAATAGCAAGCATCATCGGCCGATGTATCGGTGCACCCCTAAAAAAAGATATTTTAATAAATGATGGGAAGCACACAGCTGATTGTAACCATTGACTTTCATAGTAGGAAAAACAAATAGGATGGAATTCAGTGAGTACCGTCAACTATGTGCTTACCATCATTTACCAAAATTCATCTTCTTTTGTGTTCATAAGAAAAAAGGTTTAAAACAACATGATGATGAGAAAATTGTAACCAAATTTTTCTTTTTAGGGTGAATGGACCCTTTAACAGACCACCCCATGATATATTAAGGATTTGTTGCAAAATACTGTACATCCGCACCTTCCCCAGAGAGCCAAAGTCAACGGGGCTATTTCTGGAATGACCAGCCCTGGGGCTTATTTCTTCCCACACATTTTTAATGGAGGTCACTTCTGAGAAATATATGTAAATGAATAATGTATATTGCTTGAATTGGCTGCTTCCCAATCCTTTTTTCTAGTTAGTGAGGTGAAAGAGGGCGGTCAGATCAGGGCCATCACTTCAAAATGTTTGTGGTAGTTAGGACGTTTCCTGTTCTTATGACAGCTAAGATAACTTCAGATTCAAGTGTCTGTGAGGAAAAGCCCAGAGGAGTTTGAATCATTTTCTCTTCACTGCACACTGTTCCTCAACTTGAAGATGAGCCAAAATTTAGTGGCTAGACTAAAGGAATCAAAAAGTCTGAGGAGAAAACTAACAGAGAGACATTAATGATGTGAATCAATATTTATGTTTATGATGATGTCACGGCAGTAGAGGAGGCACGACTATAACTATAAGTCTGAATCCCACCCACTTTAAACTTCAATGGAAAAGCAAACTGAGCCAAGCCACATCATTCCATACAAAATGGAAAAGTGTTATTACAGTGCACAACCAGGTATACATTTTTTATCAGCATATGTGTTCATGCCACAAAAACCTCAGACTTTCCCCCTTTTCTTGGGGAACTTGTAATACAGAAACCCCATTTCACTATAAATTCCTAATACATATATCTAGGCCTCAACATTTTTTTCCAGTAACATATTCTTTTTCATAAAAAATTGTCATATTATGAAAGTATAATAGGTTTCATGTTTGTTGACTTGAACATTTGAACTTTGATAGCTTAAACATTTCCTAATCTGCAACTTAAAATCAAAGACTTGTGCAACTTTATGCTATCCTGTAACCTGACCACGCGCTCTTTTCAATTACAGAGATGGGCGTCTGAAGGCAGGCGATGAGTTGCTGATGATAAACGGTCATTCCCTTGTTGGGCTCTCACATCAGGAGGCTGTTGGCATCCTCCGTTCCACTGCTGGACTGGTGCAGCTGGTGGTAGCCACCAGGGTGAGTTTTACACGTGCCAAAGCAAACATATCAGGCATAACTACTCTATGTCAGTATTTTTGCATCATGTCAGATAAAAGTGTCGTCACACATGAATGTCGAGCAGCTGCTTGTACTGTAGCAGCTAAAAAATTGAAGAGTGAGCCGCTGATGGGCTCGCCGCTTAGATAAAGTTAAAAATAATCTCAGGCTGCTCAAAGCCACACTACACGTTCTCTCCAGCTGCTCTTCCTTTCTTTTCCAGGATGAATCCGAAGTCGACTTCCATAAGTACCCGTCCACCAGCCTGCCCGACCTAGTGAGCACGTGCTCTGGCCCGGATGCCTTGACCTCCCCCGGTGAGGAGAAGGAGAACATGGAGCCGGACGTGGAGGACGTGAGGGCCAGCAGCCTTTCGCTGCCCACCCAGGACTTGGTACGTACGTCTGCTGCCTATCTGTCTGATTATCAGCTGCGTTCATCTTGTACAGCCTCCTCTGACCTCAAACGCACAGCTGGAATTAGAACAGATTGTTTTCGTTTGCGTGTTTGTTTGTTTGTTTATGATTCACAGTTTGTTTTGAGGACAAACAGCTTCAGTTATGTATATTGTTTATTATCTGTTTGTAAACACTAGTGTATTGTATTTGTTTTTGACTTCCATTCACCTCTCATTGGCGCCACATTGAGGTGTTTGATAACAAGCTAGCAAACATTTATCTGTGAATGAAACAACTTTCTTGATATTTCTTAGCAAATACCCACATCTTGTTGTAATTAAAATACAGCTTGTGCTTAAAGGAAAACACCGTTGTCTTTTTATTTTTTTGCCTATTTTAATCTGCCTGCCAGGGGGCCTATTCAAGTTTTCAATTTTTTATCTGTTGTTTTGCCAAAAAATATTAGTGCCACTTTTTACAAAGAGTCCTCGGCTCTCCATTTGTTCGTTTCATCACAGATTACAAATTATTCATTTGCTCTGCGCAACCAGCCGTGCATCAAATCAGTAATGCCACAGCGTTAATGTTTAATCATACTAAACGAATGTTGCACTAGTTTAAAAAACAGTGGCGACTACACGGCTAATGCTGGTCATTAAATAGTTCACACACTGACAGGACCACACAACTCAACATCATACGCTCTAAGTGTTGTTTTTGAGATCAGTGCCCATGATGTTTGCTTGAGATGCGGTGCGGAGAAAAGTGGGTCATTCCCCCCACCACATCTTTACTGCGCTCGTGTTCTTGCTTTCAAGAGTTTCTGCTTGCCATATAATTACATTAGCATCCCACACCTCCTGGTGGTTGTAGATGTGAATTTGGGACAGTGAAGCCCTATTTATACTTCTGCGTCAATTGTATGCCGTAGCCTATGTACTGTATAGATGCAAACCCTACTATGGTGTAGCCTAAAACGTAGACTAATGTGCACCTCTCCAAAAATTAACAATGCGTCAGTTCTACGCAGACTGCAAGCGCTGTGATTGGTCTGTTAGAACTCCTCCCACGACGTTTTTAAGATATTAAAATAAATCTTTTATGTCCCCATAGTACATATGTGAAGTTTTAGCTCAAAATACCATATATGTAATTTATTGTGGCATGTTAAAATAGGCACTTTATGGGTTTGAGCAAAAATGCACCGTTTTTGTGTGTGTCCTTTTAAATCCAAATGAGCTGCTCAGGTGGGCGGAGTCTCAATCTTCAGCATTATATATTTGAACAAGTTTAATTTTAGGTATATAAGTGACCCGGCCGGTGAAATTCAGGCTAAAGTACACTATAAAAAGTGAAAAGCTGAATCAACATAAAAAACTACTTCAATTTTTAAAGGACACATATAATTCAAATCTGACTTTTTCCCTGTTTAAGTGCTATAATTGGGTCCCCAGTGCTTCTATCAACCTAGAAAATGTAAAAAAGATCAACCCAGTAACTTAGTTTTGGTAAACCATTCTCTACAAGCATGAGAAAAAATGAGTCATTGAAATTTGGCTCCT